>NC_088216.1:38974995-39251603 GCF_036934945.1 Oncorhynchus masou masou | reverse complement strand
AAACAAATCAAACTGTTGTACTGTAATGAAGTGAAATGAAAATGTGATACTACCTGTGGAGCGAAGCGGAAGTTAGTTGAAGTTCTATTCGGTAGAGGTTGGCTAGCTGTTGGCTAGCTAGCTAGCAGCATCTCCTACGTTAAGGACGACAAATAGCTGGCTAGCTAACCTCGGTAAATTAAGATAATCACTCTAAGTCTACACACTCTAAACTACACAATTATCTTGGATACGAAGACAGCAAAGACAACTATGTAGCTAGCTAACACTTCACTAATCGAGTCGTTCAGTTGAGTGTAATAGTTTCTACAGCGCTGGTGGACAGTGGACGTTAGCTAGCTGCTTAGCTAGCTGCTGGGCAGATAGCAGTGTAGACTACGTTAGGACGACGAAATACGATAATTACGCAATTATCTTTGATACAAAGACGGCTATGTAGCTAGCTAAGAAGAAATTGCTAAGATTAGACAAATCAAACCGTTGTACTATAATGAAATGTTGGAGCGACCGCTCGCTCCAACCCGGAACCGTTGTTTTGTCTAGTGATCAATAAACTTTCATAAACGCTGGGATTGCTTTCGCTGTAAAGCATAATTTCAAAATCTGACACGACAGGTGGATTAACAAAATACTAAGCTGTATTTTGCTATATTGCACTTGTGATTTCATGAATATAAATATTTTTAGTAATATTATTTGAATGTGGCGCTATGCAATTAAGCAGTTGTTGATGACAATTATCCCGCTAACGGGATAGGTAGCGTCAAGAAGTTAAGTGTTGCAGTCATTTCAGTCGCTGTGTAGCTGACGTATATTGTTGAGTCATCCGCATACATAGATGGTCTGGCTTTTCTCAAAGCCAGTGGCAATTCATTAGTAAAGATTGAAAAGATTAATGGGCCTAGACAGCTGCCTTGGCACAATTCCTCATTCTACCTGGATTATGTTGGAGAGGCCTCCATTAAAGAACACCCTCTGGGTTATGTTAGACAGGTAACCCTTTATCCACAATTTAGCAGGGGGTGTAAGCCATAACACAATTTTGCCAGCAGCAGACTTTGATCGATTATGTCAAAGGCCGCACTGAAGTCTAACAAAACAGCCCCCACAATATTTTTTATCATCAATCATCAGTCATTTGTGAACGGGATGTGCTTGTTGAATGTCCTTCTCTATAAGCATGCTGAAAGTTTGTTGTCAATTTGTTTACTGTAAAATTGCATTGTATCTGGTCGAACACTATTTTTTATAGTTTAGTTTACTATGGGTAATAGGCTGATTGGTCGGCTATTTGAGCCAGTAAGGGGGGCTTTACTATTCTTACGTAGCGGAATGACTTTTGCTTCCCTCCATGCCCGAGAGTACACACTTTCTAGTAGGCTTAAATTGAAGATGTGGCAAATAGGAGTGGCAATATCGTCCACTATTATCCTCAGTCATTTTTCATCCAAATTGGCATGTCATTGTTGATAGACAACAATCATTTCTTCACCTCTTCCACAAATATTTTCCGAAATGTTAAATTACAATGCTTGTCTTTCATCATTTGGTCAGATATACTTGGATGTGTAGTGGCAGCATTTGTTGCTGGCATGTTATGCCTAATCTTGCCAACTAAAAAAAAATCATTAAAGTAGTTGGCAATATCAGTTGGTTTTGTAATGAATGAGCTATTTGTTTCAATGAATGATGCAGCTGAACTTGCCTATTTTCCCAGAATTTAATTTAACCTGTTACATCTATGGGGGTGCTATTTCATTTTTGGATAAAAAGACGTGCCCGTTTTAAGCGCAATATTTCGTCACAAAAAGATGCTTGACTATGCATATAATTGATAGCTTTGGAAAGAAAAACACTCTGACGTTTCCAGAACTGCAAAGATATTGTCTGTGAGTGCCCAAGAACAGATGCTACAGGCAAAACCAAGATGAAACTTCAACCCGGAAATGAGCAGGATTTTTGAGGCTCTGTTTTTCATTGTCTCCTTATATGGCTGTGAATGCGCAAGGAATGAGCCTGCCCGATCTATCGTTTCCCCAAGGTGTCTGCAGCATTGTGACGTATTTGTAGGCATATCATTGGAAGACTGACCATAAGAGACTACATTTGCAGGTGTCCGCCTGGTGTCCTCCTTCGAAATTGGTGCGTCATCTTCAACTGCACGTCTTTTTCCAAGCGATTCACCGGAGAAAGGAGACTACCACGAACGATATATCAATGAAGAGATATGTGAAAAACACATTGAGGATTGATTCTAAACAGCGTTTGCCGTGTTTCAGTCGATATTATGGAGTTAATTTGGAAAACAGTTCGCCGTTTTGATGACTGAATTTTCGTTTTTTTTTGGTACCCAAACGTGATATACAAAACGGAGCGATTTCTCCTACACAAAGAATCTTTCAGGAAAAACTGAACATTTGCTATGTAACTGAGAGTCTCCTCATTGAAAACATCCGAAGATCTTCAAAGGTAAATGATTTTATTTGAATCCTTTTCTGTTTTTTGTGCAAATGTTGCCCGCTAAATACTACGCTAAATGCTACACTAGCTATCACAAATGCTTGTTTTGCTATGGTTCAAAAGCATATTTTGAAAATCTGAGATTACAGTGTTGTTAAGAAAAGGCTAAGCTTGAGAGCTAGTACATTCATTTCATTTCATTTGCGATTTTCATAAATAGTTAACGTTACGTTATGCTAATGAGCTTGAGGCTATAACTGGATACAGGTTTTTTTCATAGCCAAACGTGAACAAAACGGAGCGATTTGTCCTACACAAATTATATTTTTTTGAAAAACTGAACATTTGCTATCTAACTGAGAGTCTCCTCATTGACAACATCTGAAGTTCTTCAAAGGTAAATGATTTTATTTGAATGATTTTCTTGTTTTTGTGAAAATGTTGCTGGCTGAATTCTAGGCTTATAGCTATGCTAGCTATCAACACTCTTACACAAATGCTTGTTTAGCTATGGTTGAAAAGCTGATGACAGTGTTGTTAACAAAAGTCTAAGCTTGAGAGCAAATATATTTATTTCATTTCATTTGCGATTTTCATGAATAGTTAACATTGCGTTATGCTAATGAGCTTGAGGCTATAAATAGAATCCCGGATCCGGGATTGCTCGACGCAAGAAGTTAAGGCGTTCCAAAACTTTTTACTATCATTCATTTATCTTGGTTTCATAGTGTAGTCACTATGATTTCTCAATTTGTAATGATCTCCAGAATTCTAATAATTAGATCATCACGGTATATATAGCAATGGACGGTAATAGTTTATCGAATCCCATTGTGATGCAGAATGGGACACTTTTTGGAATGACAGCCCCCACCACCCTTCAGGAATTCATTCAGGATCGCAACTTGAAGAATACAGAATACAGCCCCTCCCACCCTTCAGGAATTCATTCAGGATCGCAACTTGAAGAATACAGAATACACTAGCTGCAATTTCAAAGATTGGTTGTGCATCAGCATTTTTCTTATGTCAGTCGCTTACAGTCACTCAATTAGCCCATGTCAGCAAACATCTTTTAGATTGGTAAGTTTATAGACCCAGCTATCTAAACTTGTAGTAATCATGGCAGAAGGACAAGTGCCCAGGAGCACAGACCTCTAGAGGACCCCCATTGATTTTGTTATAGTCACTCTTACCATGATTTTAACATGGCAGAAGTAATGGCAAAATGTGTAGAATGACAAGAAATTTGCTTTAAAACTGCAACATTTCTCTACGCCCCATGGTAAAACAATTCTGGAAATGAACTGTGAAACTTAAAAAATGTCTCTCCGTCATCAAGAGGAGGGCCACTAAAACGTTTTACCAGCAAAGTGAGTGGGCCCCCAACCAAATCTCGCTAGGGCCAGCCCTATATGCATCTAACCAGATTTGTTTGGTGCAGGGGGCCTAAGACTAATACCATCTGTACCTAATGTGTCCCAGAGGGAAACCCATTTATTATCCAGAATTTTTCTTTCAGTTCGTTCCTCAAATTAAATACGTGGATGTTGTGATACTGGATGTATAATCTAATGGGTGAAAGAATCATAATTGAACATTCTATTACAATGATGGGAATTAATGTAACATCAAAGGCCAGACATGATGAATGGTGAAATGAAAAAAATGTGGCAAAAAATAACAAAAAAAATCTACTGTGAGAAAACAAGTCAGCAAATCACGAGTGTCTCCAGATTCCCTTAGGAGTTACTTTTTCTTCATTTATTTACAGCTGTCAAGGGGAACGGGAGAACATAAAGAAGTAATGCTCTCCTGTGAGCGGACGACACTACGACCTGGCCAAGTCCTAACGATTATGATATACATGATCAAGAGCTGTAGCTAGTAGTAGCGCCGTGCTAGTCTAACGTGTCGTGGACTTTAATATCCCACATAGACAATATGCACACTCAGCCTTACCCTCCGCAGATGGAAGTCACTCTCTTACATACATGTCATCAATAAACATTGTTTTTTTGGTATTATTTTTCTTGCAAAGGAGCTCACCATTATTTCATCTTGGGCTGGTTACTTAGAAAACGTATTTGGTTCAAACAAAGAGTGATCTGTGTATCAGACAATCACTTATAGTCTGAACAAAAAAGTTTGGATCACTTTTTTAATAATTGTTGATTACTTATTTTTGGATTACTTACTTTGATACAAGGACACGGCAGCATGACTTTGTGTGAAATATAATTTTCAAACATTCCTTTGAAAGTGACTGCTAAGAAACATCCTAACCTTGGTACATCTGGCAAGCTGCAACTCATACCCATACCATACTGCTTCATCCAGTGAGAAAGGAAAAAGGCTTCAAACAGACATTTGTTTCCTTGCATGGGGCCTGAGAACACTGACCAATGGACTAACCATGGCATCCCAACCAATGGCATTTTTCCCAATGGACTACTTCCAGAGTGGTTGCGCATTCCACATACACTGCTCAAAAAAATAAAGGGAACACTAAAATAACACGTCCTCGATCTGAATGAATGAAATATTCTTATTGAATATTTTTTCTTTACATAGTTGAATGTGCTGACAACAAAATCACACAAAAATTATCAATGGAAATCAGACCTGGACGAGAGCATCAGTCTGTGGTGCAACATGGCGTTGGTGGATGGAGCGAGACATGATGTCCCAGATGTGCTCAATTGGATTCAGGTCTGGGGAACGGGCGGGCCAGTCCATAGCATCAATGCCTTCCTCTTGCAGGAACTGCTGACACACTCCAGCCACATGAGGTCTAGCATTGTCTTGCATTAGGAGGAACCCAGGGCCAACCGCACCAGCATATGGTCTCACAAGGGGTCTGATGATCTCATCTCGGTACCTAATGGCAGTCGGCTACCACTGGCGGGCACATGGAGGGCTGTGCGGCCCCCCAAAGAAATGCCACCCCACACCATGACTGACCCAGCGCCAAACTGGTCATGCTGGAGGATGTTTCAGGCAGCAGAACGTTCTCCACGGCGTCTCCAGACTCTGTCACGTCTGTCACATGTGCTCAGTGTGAACCTGCTTTCATCTGTGAAGAGCACAGGGCGCCAGTGGCGAATTTGCCAATCTTGGTGTTCTCTGGCAAATGCGAAACATCCTGCACGGTGTTGGGCTGTAAGCACAACCCCCAACTGTGGACGTCGGGCCCTCATACCACCCTCATGGAGTCTGTTTCTGACCGTTTGCGCAGACACATGCACATTTGTGGCCTGCTGGAGGTCATTTTGCAGGGCTCTGGCAGTGCTCCTCCTGCTCCTCCTTGCACAAAGGCGGAGGTAGCGGTCCTGCTGCTGGGTTGTTGCCCTCCTACGGCCTCCACGTCTCCTGATGTACTGGCCTGTCTACTGGTAGCGCCTCCATGCTCTGGACACTACGCTGACAGACACAGCAAACCTTCTTGCAACAGCTCACATTGATGTGTCATCCTGGATGAGCTGCACTACCTGAGCCACTTGTGTGGGTTGTAGACTCTGTCTCACCACTAGAGTGAAAGCACCACCAGCATTCAAAAGTGACCAAAACATCAGACAGCATAGGAACTGAGAAGTGGTCTGTGGTCACCACCTGCAGAACCACTCCTTTATTGGGGGTGTCTTGCTAATTGCCTATAATTTCCACATGTTGTCTATTCCATTTGCACAACAGCATGTGAAATGTATTGTCAATCAGTGTTGCTTCCTAAGTGGACAGTTTGATTTCACAGAAGTGTGATTGACTTGGAGTTACATTGTGTTGTTTAATTGATATTCTGAGTGTCAAGTTAACAGCCATGCAACTATCTACTATTCCATCCCATGTTATTAATATAGAGCCCAGTTTATGTATGAAATATGCAAGTTGAAGAGGTGACCATGGATTGTTCGCACAAATGGGAGGGGTAATGTCAACATGATTTCATTGTATTCTTCAATATGATTATGATAAAGATCTGGCAATAGCAAAACATGCTAAATTTGTTCGACTGAGAAACAAAAGATAAGAGCTTGAAATGAAGGCCTGCACCACCCATACATTGTCAGAGCTATCTAGTCCTCAATACAGTAAATTTCAAAAAGTGTATTTTCCTTCCAGCTATCAAGTGTTTCCCAGTCGTCTTTGCTTTTTTTGCGCAAAGGGTTAACGGCAAATAATATATATGCATTATCTATAAGTCATTTACGAATGTACTGATGGTTTAGCTGTGATACACGTCAATTTAGTTAAATTTGTGGTTTCCCAAGAGTATGGTAGCACTTATTATAGTGCTAATTTTCAATTAGATATCAGGTAAACACCAGTGGATATAGTACTGAGAATGTCATCTTTATGTGTTGCACATTATTCAGGATTACAGAGAGTATCATCTCATAGTTTTGCTGTTTATTGTAAATCTAAAACATCAGAGTAGAGCTTTATTTTTTCTCAAATTTCTAATGAAATATCAGGTAAATAGCACTGGAAATATTACTGTAAAATAACCTGCTACTCTAAAGGTGTAGATTTACAGAGAGCAGCAAAAACTCTGAGATTATCATCTCTGTAACCTTGAACAAGATGACATTCACTCAGAGGAATTTGCCAAAAGAATGGGATGATGCAGGGATATTAGGACTGGAGCACCAGTTTATCAAAAGGAAGGAGAATCATTGACACAGAAAGAGGAGAGCCCTATTATGGCACTGCGAGACAAAAAATGTGGGAGAAACTAATGATGGCCATAAGAAGGGAGAAGACAGAAATAAGGAGTGGCGTATGGAAAGTCAGATATGACGGAATTACCCAGCCCAAAACATTTCACCTTTCACATTTCAACTTTGTTTACCTTTCCCTGAGTGCATGCAATCCTGTCTCGGAGCTGCACGAGGAGATAGTTGTGAGGTGAAGCAGTTAAAGAGGGGCATGTCGATCATTCCTGCCCATGGTCAAGGCCTAGTGAGCTGTAAACATCCAATGTGTTGTGGATGAGTGCCTCTTGACTGAACAGCACAGGTCACAAGGCAATAGCTGTACAATTCCAAATGGCAGATACCGCAAGTGCCCTTGGCTTCCAATTTGTCCAATCTCTTTCCCTTTTCGTGTCTGTATTTCTGTTCTGGGATGATTTCACTGGTCTAACATATGAACTGATCAAGAATAACAGTTGTACGTGCACCTGATTTGTTGTAATGTTATTTTTTATCATGATTCTAAGTGGATGCTAAGATCTTGGACGGCTCTTCTCTTTATTGGCTAAATATACAGAAAAAACGTTTCTGTCTGTCTGATGGCATACCAGAGAAAAGTAAAATCCAACAATCACTCCAGTAATGTTTGAAAGTGGACAATGCTCCTCTCTACTATCTTTGAAGCATTGTTATCCCTGGTCCGCTGGAGCAACTCTCCACAGCCTCACCTTGGATGTGTTAATATATTTTCAGATATTGATATCGTTCGAGAACAAGGACAGATATAAGCCTATGGATGCTGCACAAACCCTCACAAAACCATTGCACACACCACCTAGAAAAAGTGAGTTTGTAACATACTTAATTAAAGTGTTCATATTTAAAGAAGTTTGAAGTTAGAGCTATTAACATCAATCCAAAAAGAACAATAATACATACTGTATGTGGTGGTTAATGCTCAGTACTACGAGTTTACCACTATGGTAAAGTATACTTGCAATGCCTATAGAAAGTATACACCCCCTTAACCTTTTTTTCACATTTTGTTGCATCACAAAATTGGATTGCAAAAGATGTTATTGTATTTTTTTGTCATTGTTCTACACAAAAGGAATACACTTTTTGGAATAAATGCAAAGCCTTATGTTTGGGCAAATCCAACTCAACACATCACTGAGTAACTGCCTCCTTATTTTCAAGCATGTGGTGCTGCATCATAGTGCGGATATGCTTTTTTCAGGACGAAAAGAAACGGGACAGTTCGAAGCACAGGCAAAATCCTAGAGGAAAATCTGCTTCAGTCTGCTTTAAACCAGACTGGGAGAGGAATTCACCTTTTAGCAGAACAATAACGTACAACACAAAGCCACATCTACACGAGTTGCTTACCAAGAAGACTTTGAATGTTGGCCAAGTTACAGTTTTGACATAAATCTGCTTGAAAATCTATGGCAAGACTTGAAAACTGCTGTCGGGCCATGACCCCAAAAACCTTGACAGAGCTTGAAGAATTTTGAAAACAATAATGGGCAAATATTGCACAGTACAGGTGTGCGAAGCTCTGAGACTTACCCAAGAAGACTCACAGCTGTACTCAGAGTTCCTAACATGTATTGACTCAGGTGGGTGAATACTTCTCTAATCATGGTATATTAGTGTTTTATTTTTAATTCATCTTTAAAAATGTTCTTCCACTTTGATAAAAGAATGTCAATTAAATCTATTTTTAATCCCACTTTGTAACACAATAGAATGTGAAGACGTCCAAAGGGTGTGTAGACTTTGTATAGGCACTGTATATGTCGGCAAGTGCTCAGTATTACGCCCCCTATTGTAAAGTCTTACTGAAAGCTTTCAGCCAGATCAAATACTTGCCCAGGCTGTGAAGTGCCTTTCAGTTTTGCATCCACAGCACATCTGTCATGTGTGTTGTGACAGCTGAGGGTGATATTGTCTGATATCCAGATGGATCTTCACTGTAGCGATTGGCAGCGCAGTGAGGTTGTTGAGCCATTACTCTGTGTATCGAAGTGTAACTAGTTACAACAGGAGAGTGCACAAATTGATCAATCTCTCACTCTGTGTTTGACAAGGTCAAGTCCAATAATTGGAGTACTCAGACACAACCCCCATCGAGATCCAGACTATAACAATGTAAATTCTTTGCCCCTGTTGCCCGACTATTTCTGAGCAATGAACTGACAGTGTGTTAGGAAGTTCCAAGGTCATGACCGGCCAAACGAAATATTACACAATGCTCCGAATTTGAATAATTCAGTATGTTGAGAGACGGGTCATTACAATGGATGTGAATATATTTCCTGTCTAAATTTACTGACAGACACCCAGTAATAAATTATGCAGTGATTACTTGCTGCATTGCTTTTGCTGACAAGTATTGCACATTGCTAATACTGTAGAGTCTACAAGCTCCATATTTACCTAGCTTTTCTACGAGGCCCAGACAATGTGAACACAGCATAAGTCGGTCTTCGCACGAAAGCATCTGTATAGTCCGAGCGGTTTGGACTAAAAACTATTTAACCAGTTCTAGGAAGCTGAGACTCTTGCGAACATGAACATGCTCTTCGGTTGCCCTACGACACCTGCAAGCGTCACGGGACTTGTCAGAAGAAGTCGTTACCACAGACGTGCCAACTTCTGTATGTGGAGTCCGATTTGAGCAACAAACTAATATGACACCACCTTTGAAAGCTGAGACTCTCATAAATATGTACAGTACCAGTCAAAAGTTTGTACACACCTACTCATTCAAGGGTTTTTCTATATTTTTACTACATTGTAGAATGATAGTGAAGACATCAATGAAATATCACTATGAAATATCACATATGGAATCATATAGTAACCAAAAAAATTGTTAAACAAATCAAAATATATTTTTTATCTTTGAGATTCTTCAAAGTAGCCACCCTTTGCCTTTGACAGCTTTGCACACTCTCTCCACTAGCTTCGTATAGGAGTAACCTGGAATGCATTTCAAACAAGGTGTGCCTTGTTAAAAGTTAATTCGTGGAATTTCTAGTTTTTTTTCTCTTTACGATGCCCACTAGCTTCACAAGACTCGGCTGAAGGTAAGCCTGAAGGTAATCAACTTCCGGCGCAGAGAGAGATGGCCGCCTCGCTTCACGTTCCTAGGAAACAGTCGGGAAGAACTACTGAATATAAGAGCAACGTCAACTCACCATCAGTATGACCAGGAATATGACTTTCTCGGAGCGGATCCTGTGTTCTGCCTTTCACCCAGGACAACGGATTGGATCCCAGCCTGCGACCCGAAACAAAGACATCGTAAAAGAGGGAAAAGAAGCGGTCTTCTGGTAAGGGTCTGGAGACCGGCACATCACACACCACTCCCTAGCATACTTCTCTCCAATGTCCAGTCTCTTGACAACAAGGTTGATGAAATCCGAGCAAGGGTAGCATTCCAGAGGGACATCAGAGACTGTAACGTTCTTTGCTTCACGGAAACAAGGCTCACTCGAGAGACGCTAACGGGTTCGGTGCAGCCAGCTGGTTTCTCCACGCATCGCGCCGACAGAAACAAACATCTTTCTGGTAAGAAGAGGGGTGGGGGCGTATGGCTTATGGTTAACGAGACGTGGTGTGGTCACAACAACATACAGGAACTCAAGTCCTTCTGTTCACTTGATTTAGAATTCCTCACAATCAAATGTCTACCGCATTATCTACCAAGGGAATTCTCATCGATTATAATCACAGGGGTATATATTCCCCCCCAAGTAGACACATCAATGGCTCTGAACAAAAATTATTTGACTCTTTGCAAACTGGAAACCACATATCCTGAGGCTGCATTCATTGTAGCAGGGGATTTTAACAAGGCCAATCTGAAAACAAGACTCCCTAAATTGTATCAGCATATCGATTGCGCAACCAGGGCTGGTAAAACCTTGGATCATTGCTATTCTAACTTCCGCGACGCATATAAGGCCCTCCCCCGCCCTCCTTTCGGAAAAGCTGACCACGACTCCATTTTGTTGGAGTCCACGCTCCAAGACTGCTTCCATCACGCGGACTGGGATATGTTCCACATTGCGGCGAACAACAACATTGATGAATACGCTGATTCGGTGTGCGAGTTCATTAGAACGTGCATTGAAGATGTCGTTCCCATAGCAACAATTAAAACATTCCCAAACCAGAAACCGTGGATTGATGGCAGTATTCGCGTGAAACTGAAAGCTCGAACCACTGCTTTTAATCAGGGCAAGGTGACCGGAAACATGACCGAATACAAACAGTGTAACTATACCCTCCGCAAGGCAATCAAACAAGCTAAGTTTCAGTATAGAGACAAAGTAGAGACAAAGTCTAAATTCAATGGCTCAGACACAAGAGGTATGTGGCAGGTTCTACAGTCAATCACGGATAACAAAAAGAGCCCCGTCACAGACCATGATGTCTTGCTCCCAGGCAGACTAAATAACTTTTTTGCCCGTTTTGAAGATAATACAGTGCCACTGACACGGCCCGCTACCAAAACATGCGGACTCTCCTTCACTGCAGCCGAAGTGAGTAAAACATTTAAACGTGTTAACCCTCGCAAGGCTGCAGGCCCAGATGGCATCCCCAGTCGCGCCCTCAGAGCATGCGCAGACCAGCTGCTGGTGTGTTTACGGACATATTCAATCAATCCTTATCCCAGTCTGTTGTTCCCACATGCTTCAAGAGGGGCACCATTGTTCCTGTTCCCAAGAAAGCTAAGGTAACTGAGCTAAACGACTACTGAAGTGCTTTGAGAGACTATTCAAGGACCATATCACCTCCACCCTACCTGACACCCTAGACCCACACCAATTTGCTTACCACCCAAATAGGTCCACAGACGATGCAATCTCAACCACATTGCCCTAACCCATCTGGACAAGAGGAATACGTATGTGAGAATGCTGTTCATCGACTCCAGCTCAGCATTTAACACCATAGTACCCTCCAAACTCGTCATCAAGTTTTTTAAGGAATCAAGTTCATTCCTTAGCATACACATCACAGACAAACTGAATTGGTCCACCCACACAGACAGCATCGTGAAGAAGGCGCAGCAGTGCCTCTTCAACCTCAGAAGGCTGAAGAAATTTGGCTTGTCACCAAAAACACTCACAAACTTCTACAGATGCACAATTGAGAGCATCCTATCGGGCTGTATCACCGCCTGGTACGGCAATTGCTCCGGCCACAACCGTAAGGCTCTCCAGAGGGTAGTGAGGTCTGCACAACGCATCACCGGGAGCAAACTACCTGCCCTCCAGGACACCTGCACCACCCGATGTCACAGGAAGGCCATAAACATCATCAAGGACAACAACCACCCGAGCCACTGCCTGTTCACCCCGCTATCATCCAGAAGGCGAGGTCAGTACAGGTGCATGAAAGCTGGGACCGAACGACTTCAGCTTCTATCTCAAGGTCAGCAGACTGTTAAACAGCCACCACTAACATTGAGTGGCTGCTGCCAACACACTGACTCAACTCCAGCCACTTTAATAATGGGAATTGATGTAAATTGATATAAAATATATCACTAGCCACTTTAAACAATGCTACTTAATATAATGTTTACATACCCTACATTATTCATCTCATATGCATATGTATATACTGTACTCTATCATCTACTGCATCTTTATGTAATACATGTATCACTAGCCACTTTAAACTATGCCACTTTGTTTACATACCCTACATTACTCATCTCATATGTATATACTGTACTCGATACCATCTACTGCATCTTGCCTATGCCGTTCTGTACCATCACTCATTCATATATCTTTATGTACATATTCTTTATCCCTTTACACTTGTGTGTATAAGGTAGTAGTTTTGGAATTGTTAGGTTCGATTATTCGTTGGTTATTACTGCATTGTCAGAACTAGAAGCACAAGCATTTCGCTACACTCACATTAACATCTGCTAACCATGTTTATGTGACAAATACATTTGATTTGATTTGGTAAGGGAAGTAAAAATTAATAGTGTTTTGGGGGACCAAGGTTAGACATTTAACCTGTGCGTTGAGAGTCGGGAAGCAAGTTCAGGGATGTTGTGTTTTAATAAATAAACACAACATAATACAAAATAAGAACCAAGAACAATGCACAGACATGACAAATGAACAGAAATAATGACACCTGGGGAAGGAACCAAATGCAGGTAATCAAGGAGGTGATAATGCGCTGTTGTTCGTAACGATGGTGACAGGGGTGTGCCATAACGAGCAGCCTGGTAACCTCGAGGCCGGAGAGGGAGCACACGTGACATAACCTTTAGTTTTTTTTGTTCCTGATGCTTTCCTATCATCTCTCAAAATCATCAAAATTAATGACAGATTTCTTGAGTCATCCTAGATGAATTCTGTCTGTTTTGAGGAAGTGTGTACTGGCTATGTGTTCTCAATATGGACAAACAGTTATATTGCCGCTTTTATCTAGTTTTTAGAGCAAAGGTATTTTAAGGGAGTAGGCGAGCACACTCGTATAGTTTGCCTAGCCGAATGCCAGCCAAACCGAATCATGCTGACACCTTTAAACTCGTTAATACAATTCTTAACAGCACAGTCGGTGGAGCCTTCTGTTTTTCAAATGTGCACAGTATTTTATTAGCAGTTTTTTAAAGTTCAGTCTTGAATAATTTGAACATTTATTTATCCAAATTGACTATTGTTCAATTTGAGAACGTTTATATCCTTTGATGCTGAACATTTTTAGTTCTCTCAGGCTCAGAGTATACTATGCCCAGAGTATACTTTTCATGGCTGACTTGATTTGGCATCGTGACACTATACCCGAGTGGCATTGTTTACTTTTTTTCTGTGTGGAAAGGTTTTCCTGTAGCGTAGAGTGGCAAGATTGACTGTCTGCTTGAATCGTCTACTTGGCACTTCAGTGAATAACATCTTCTAAGCCACTGTAGAGGCAAATAGTTACTTCCCCTTAATCAGATTATACATGCTTTAATCCTTTTATTTATTCTCCAAGGCAGATGCAATTTTATGGTGGTGAGGATCGATCCTTAAGGCATTGCGACTTAGTGCTGATATCTGACTTGAAAGTTACTTTCCTTATTGATACATTTTTTACTAGGTCAAAACTTTGAGATTAATTATTTATTCATCCCCCATTCTCTCTACTCCCTTGTCTCTCAATGTGATTTCTATTTCACCTTTGAATAGACATTTAAATACATTTTTGACATGATATAGAAGATATTGATTTTGCATTATTGGTTAAAGCTGCTTTTCTTACTCGGCTATGACAGACAATTCCTTCTGAAATGCACTATTGATTATCATATGAATGATATGACCAATCCCTCTGGGCCCCACTTTGGAAAGATGTTAAAGCGTTGAGTCATTCATATGCAACTGTGATACAGTGTGTAATGAAAGGAGACAGTTTGTCGGACAATGCTATTGCCAATACTGTTGTCATGCCATTGTTTCCGGTACAATGGAACCAATGGAATAGTCCTTAAAGTGGAAACTCTGCAATAGGATACTAATACCAGAAAGTGTTCTTGATTGATTGGCACGTTTAAAATGTTATTTTTAAACAACCATAATGCTGAGTCTAGCACTTTAAATGGTTCTTTATTAATTGGCCATTTTAAATGGTCCCATATGTAGACTTTTAAATTGTTAACAGTGTGGGTGTTTAAAATACTGTGGATTTGATTGTTAACACTGGGTGTGATTGGAAAGTTGTGGGTATGCAGCAAATGGAGAAAAAAATGGACAAACAGGGATGAACTACTTGGTAGGGTCCAACAAGAAACACTATTTTATTTTTTAACATTTTGCAACAATCTTGTGCCCTACTGAACAAGTCCCAGACAAAAGTGAATATGTAATGTGTTCTGTAGGAACCTAATTATGTAATATGAACTGCTCTATTCTTGCACACAAAAGACTGACATTATATTGATCCTGATCAAGTATACTTTAAGTTTATCAATCCCAATGTTGCACATTGTAGGTTGCAAGTAACACTGGGATGACATACTAAATAATGTTGCTCACTATCTAAATACTGTAATTACATGCTAGACTTGAAAGCGTTGAGGACAGAGAGAGGATTAAAAATATGCATCTTGTTATTCACGGAGACCTAAAGGAAAATGGCGAACTTGTGCTTTTCAAAATACCATATTTAGGCTGAAAATGTATTTCCTATCACACATGCACATTCTTGCTTTTACCATTGCCAGTGAAAAAAGTATAATTTTAGGATGTACAATAAAATCAAGATAGTATCAATCTACACATTGGTTATACTTTTCAGTTGTCTTGATCTGTAGATCAGGTAAAGGTCATGTGTCCTTCTACAGGTAGAAAGGCCAAATATCTTATTTCCCTTCAGATATGGGTTATATTATAGAAGTGGTGCAAACTAGGAGTAGGAAGAACATTCAAAAAGAAAATTATCCTATTTTTCCCCAAATTATGTATGTCAGGTAAGGCCACTTGTATTGCATATTTGAAATATTTACCTGAATTTACTTACCACCACACTAATTTTGTCACTACCAAAAAAGTGAATAAGTTGAAAAAAAGGGATAATGATGCACAGTTGTGGTCATTTTGATTAACCTTCTATAAAATATTTAGTTAAAGTTTATTTGCACAACGAATTAACAAAATAGTAAAAACATTATTTTTCACCTGATTTTCAAAACCTTTAAACTTAATTGCGAGAAATATCATGTTAATTGTATGAATCTGAAACTTGTTGATTGATTGAATTACTTATGCATCTAATTAATGGGACTCCCAAAATCTTTCTTAGATTATGACTCCAAACACCCAGAAAAGGCTACTCTCCTCGATGTTATCCTTACAAATAATCCTGAAAAGGTATCAGTCTGGTGTTTTCTGTAATGGCTGCTCAGTGAATCTACCTGTCCTGATTTGTCACAGATTCTTGCTAAAAAATAAATAATTAATGAGCAAGCCTTCATTCATGAACTGGCCTCTGTAAAATGGTATAGAATCTGCTTGATCCCCTATGTTGAAGACTCTTTGACCTTCTTTTTTGATATTTTTAGTGGTATTGTTAACAAACATGCCCCCATAAAGAAAATGTTAATTTAAAACAGGTTCACTCCCTGGTTCGACTGTGATCTTGCAGAATTACTCCACCTCAAGAATGGCATTTGGCGAAAGGCTCGGCACACGTGTACTCAGGCTAATGAGAAATAAGTGCTTTCAGGCTATCCGGAAGGCCAAAGTTAGTTACTTTAAGGAGCAGTTCTCTCTATGTGGGTCTAACCCCAAGAAGTTCTGGAAAACGATTAAAGACCTGGAGAATAAACCCTCCTCCTCATAGCTGCCCATGTCCCTTAATGTTGATGATGTGGTTGTTACTGACAAGAAGCACATGGCTGAGCTCTTTAATCACCACTTCATTAAGTCAGGATTCCTATTTGACTCAGTCATGCCACCTTGCCCGTCCAACATTTCCTCATCTCCCACCCCTTATAATGCGACTATCCCAGATGCTTCTCCCTCTTTTTCCCATGTCCCGCTACAAAGTTTCTCCCTGCAGGCAGTCACTGAGTCCAAGGTGCTAAAGGAGCTCCTTAATCTTGAAACTCTAGGGGCGCTATATCATTTTTGGATAAAAAGACGTGCCCGTTTTAAGCGCAATATTTTGTCACAAAAAGATGCTCGACTATGCATATAATTGATAGCTTTGGAAAGAAAACACTCTGATGTTTCCAGAACTGCAAAGATATTCTCTGTGCGTGCCCTAGAACGTGAGCTACAGGCAAAACCAAGATGAAACGGCATCCAGGAAATCAACAGGATTTTTGAGGCTCCGTTTTCCATTGTCTCCTTATATGGCTGTGAATGCGAGAGGAATGAGCCTGCCCTTTCTGTTGTTTCCCCAAGGTGTCTGCAGCATTGTGACGTATTTGTAGGTATATCATTGGAAGATTGACCATAAGAGACCACATTTACCAGGTGTCCGCCCGGTGTCCTGCACCGAAATTGGTGCGCAAACCTCAGCTGCAAGTATTTTTCCATGGAATTCAGAAAAGAAAGCAGGCTTCCACAAACGATATATCAATGAAGAGATATGTGAAAAAACACCTTGAGGATTGATTCCAAACAACGTTTGCCATGTTTCGGTCGATATTATGGAGTTAATTCGGAAAAAGTTTGACGTTGTTGGTGACTGAATTTTCGGTTCGTTTCGGTAGCCAAATGTGATGTACAAAACGGAGCGATTTCTCCTACACAAAGATTCTTTCAGGAAAAACTGAACATTTGCTATGTAACTGAGAGTCTCCTCATTGAAAACATCCGAAGCTCTTCAAAGGTAAATGATTTTATTTATTTGGTTATCTGGTTTTTGTGAAAATGTTGCGTGCTAAATGCTACTCAAAATGCTAAGCTAGCTTAGCATACTCTTACACAAATTAGTGAATTGCTATGGTTCAAAAGCATATTTTGAAAATCTGGGATGACAGTGTTGTTAAGAAAAGGCTAAGCTTGAGAGTAGGCGCATTATTTTCATTTTATTTGCGATTTTCAGAAATTGTTAACGTTACATTATGCTAATGAGCTTGAGGCTATAACTGTATACAGGTTTTTTTCATAGCCAAACGTGAACAAAACGGAGCGATTTGTCCTACACAAATAATATTTTTTTGAAAAACTGAACATTTGCTATCTAACTGAGAGTCTCCTCATTGAAAACATCTGAAGTTCTTCAAAGGTAAATTATTTTATTTGAATGATTTTCTTGTTTTTGTGAAAATGTTGCTGGCTGAATTCTAGGCTTATAGCTATGTTAGCAATCAATACTCTTACACAAATGCTTGTTTAGCTATGGTTGAAAAGCATATTTTGAAAATCTGAGATGACAGTGTTGTTAACAAAAGTCTAAGCTTGAGAGCAAATATATTTATTTCATTTAATTTGCGATTTTCATGAAAAGTTAACGTTGCGTTATGCTAATGAGCTTGAGGCTATAAATTGAATCCCGGATCCGGGATTGCACGACGCAACAGGTTAAAATTGACCGCCAAAAAACATCTGGGTCAGATGGTTTAGACCCTTTCTTCTTTAAGGTTGCTCCCCCTATCATTGCCAAGCCTATTGCCAACCTTTTTAATCTGTCTCTCCTTTCTGGGGAGGTTCCCATTGCTTGAAAGGCAGCCACAGTTCGCCCTTTATTTAAAGGGGAGATCAAGCTGATCTGCACTGTTATAGGTCTATTTCTATTTTGCCCTGTTTATCAAAGTGCTGGAAAAACTTGTCAATAATCAATTGACTGGCTTTCTTGTTGTCTATAGTATTCTCTCGAGTATGCAATCCGGTTTCTACTCAGGTTATGGATGTGTCACTGCAAACTTATATGTCCTCTATGATGTCACCATTGCACTTGATTCTAAACAATATTAGGCTGCTATTTTTATTGACTTGGCCAAAGTTTTTGATATGGTAGACCATTCCATTCTTGTAGGCCGGCTAAGGAGTATTGATGTCTCTGAGGGGTCTTTGGCCTGGTTTGCTAACGACCTCTCTCAAAGAGTGCAGTGTATAAAGTCAGAACATCTGCTGTCTCAGCCACTGCCTGCACCAAGGGAGTACCCCAAGGCTCGATCCTAAGCCTCACGCTCTTCTCAATTTACATCAACAACATAGCTCAGGCAGTAGGAAGCTCTCTTATCCATTTATATGCAGATGATACAGTCTTTTACTCAGCTGACCCCTCCCTGGATTTTGTGTTAACCTGTTAAATCTATGGGGGCGCTATTTCATTTTTGGATAAAAAGACGTGCCCGTTTTAAGCGCAATATTTTGTCACAAAAAGATGCTCGACTATGCATATAATTGATAGCTTTGGAAAGAAAACACGTTTCCAGAACTGCAAAGATATTGTCTGTGAGTGCCCCAGAACAGAAGCTACAGGCAAAACCAAGATGAAACTGCAACCAGGAAATGAGCAGGATTTTCGAGGCTCTGTTTTTCATTGTCTCCTTATATGGCTGTGAATGCGCGCAAGGAATGAGCCTGCCCTATCTATCGTTTCCCCAAGGTGTCTGCAGCATTGTGACGTATTTGCAGGCATATCATTGGAAGATTAACCATAAGAGACTACATTTGCCAGGTGTCCGCCCGGTGTCCTACGTGGAAATTGGTGCGCAAAACTCAGCTGCTGGTATTTTTCCATGGGATTCTGAGACGAAAGCAGGCTTCCACGAACGGCATATCATTGAAGAGATATGTGAAAAAACACCTTGAGGATTGATTCTAAACAACGTTTGCCATGTTTCGGTCGATATTATGGAGTTAATTTGGAAAAAAGTTTTGGTGACTGAATTTTCGGTTCGTTTCGGTAGCCAAATGTGATGTACAAAACAGAGTGATTTCTCCTACACAAAGAATCTTTCAGGAAAAACTGAAAATTTGCTATGTAACTGAGAGGCTCCTCATTGAAAACATCCGAAGTTCTTCAAAGGTAAATGATTTTATTTGATTGGTTTTCTGGTTTTTGTGAAAATGTTGCGTGCTAAATGCTACGCTAAATGCTACGCTAGCTATCAAAACTCTTACACAAATGCTTGATTTGCTATGGTTCAAAAGCATATTTTGAAAATCTGAGATGACAGTGTTGTTAAGAAAAGGCTAAGCTTGAGAGCAGGCATATTTATTTCATTTCATTTGTGATTTTTAGAAATCGTTAACGTTGCGTTATGGTAATGAGCCTGAGGCTGTATTCACGATCCCGGATACGGGATGGGTAAGTTCAAGAAGTTAAAGGTTTCTTAGTGTCCAACAAGCTTTCTCTACCCTTAACCTTGTTCTGAACACCTCCAAAACAGTAATGTGGTATGGTAAGAAGAATGCCCCTCTTCCCACAGGTGTTATTACTATCTCTGAGGGGTTAGAGCTTGATATAGTCACCTCATACAACTACTTGGGAGTATGGCTAGACGGTGCACTGTCCTTCTCTCAGCACATATCAAAGCTTCAGGCTAAAGTTAAATCGAGACTTGGTTTCCTCTATTGTAATCGCTTCTCTTTTATTCCAGCTCCCAAACTAACCCTGATTAAGATGACCTTCCTACCCATGCTAGATTATGGAGACATAATTTATAGATCGGCAAGTAAGGGTGCTCTCGAGCGGCTAGATGATCTTTACCTTTCGGCCATCAGATTTGCCACCAATGCTCCTAATAGGAGACATGCACTTTCTACTCCTCTGTAAAATGGTTCTCTCTGTATACCCGTCATAAGACCCACTGGTTGATGCTAATTTATAAAACCCTCTTATGCCTCACTCCCGCCGCAGCCCTCATCCTCCACAAACAACACCAGTTCTGCCAGTCACATTCTGTTAAAGGTCCCCAAAGCACACACATCCCTGGGTCACTCCTCTTTTCAGTTCGCTAACGACTGGAACGAGCTTCAACAAACACTCAAACTGGACAGTTTTATCTCAATCTCTTCATTCATGGACACTCTTACTGACAGTTGTGGTTGCTTTGTGTGATGTATTGTTGCCTCTACCTTCTTGTCCTTTGCTATTGTCTGTGTCCAATAATGTTTGTACCATGTTTTGTGCTGCTACCATGTTGTGTTGCTACCATTCTGTTGTGTCATGTGTTGCTGCCTTGCTATGTTGTTGTCTTAGGTCTCTCTTTGTGTAGTGTTGTGTTGTCTCTCTTGTTGTGATGTGTGTTTTGTCCTATATTTGAGACTCATGTGAGCGGTGCAAGATTCTGAAGGATTAATTCCCTGGCTACGGGTAGGACAAATTATTGACTGTGTGAGGGGAGAACGAATCGGAAAAGATGGCTTTGTCAACAATAGGCTCGCTACCACCATTTGATTCTAAAAATCAGGAATTGGAGGAGTACTGTGAAATAATGGAACATTTCTTTGCTGCTAATGGAATAACTGATGCCGCTATACAGAAATCCATACTCATAAGATAAACATTGTCGGTGCACATGTAATGGCTAGCTAGTCGGCGGTGGTGCGCGCAAAATAGCGTTTCAATTGGTGCTGTCACTTGCCCTGAGACCTTAAAGTAGTGGTTCCCCTTGCTCTGCAAGGGCCATGGCTTTTGTGGAGCGATGGGTAATGATGCTTCGTGGGTGACTGTTGTTGATGTGTGCAGAGGGTCCCTGGTTTGCGCCCAGCGAGGGGACGGTCTAAAGTTGTACTGTTACATTGATGCTGTTGACCCGGATCACTGGTTGCTGCGGAAAAGGAGGAGGTCAAAAGGGGGGTGAGTGTAACAGATGTGAAACGGCTAACTTGTCAGTGGTGGTGTGCGCTAAATAGCGTTTCAATCAGTGATGTCACTTGCTCTGAGACCTTGAAGTAGTGGTTCCCCTTGCTCTGCAAGGGCCACGGCTTTTGTGGAGTGATGGGTAATGATGCTTTGTGGGTGACTGTTGTTGATTTGTGCAGAAAGTCCCTTTTTCGCGCCCGGGTATGGGCGAGGGGACGGTCTAAAGTTATACTGTTACACACAGACTTAATGAGAAACCTGTTGAGCCCAGCTAAACCATGAGAAAAGTCACTCATAAATTTAGTCGATCTATTAAAAAATCACTTCAATACCAAACCCAGTGAGATAGTACAAAGTTTCACGTTGGATTCACGCATAAGAAAACCTACCGAATCAGTTGGGGAATAGGTGGCAGAGTTGAGAGAACTAGCATTGGACTGTAACTATGGGAATACATTCTCGCAAATGCTATGAGATCGGCTGGTGTGTGGGATGAATGATGACAGGATACAAATACGATTGTTATCAGAGCCTAATCTCACATTTGAGAATGCACTCAAACTGGCCCAGGCCATGGATTCCGCAAACAGAAATGCAACGGATTTGCAAGCAAGGGGAGTGCGTGCCATACAGTAAAACTGCTTGCCATATAGTAAAACTGCGTGCCATACATTAAAACTGCGTGCCATACAGTAAAAGAGAGCAGCTCTGAGCTCGTTGAATTTCAAAGAACGGAAAGCCGTGGGGCAGCAGCCAAGAGACTGTTATCGTTGCAAAGGCAAACACACAGCGTTTGACTGTAAATTTAAACACAATGTTATGCATGTGGGATAATAGGCCACATTGTGAGTCTCGCTACCGCTCTAATCAAGTGATAGAAAGTGAAAGTGAGGACGCAGACACAGAGCAAGCATTCTCAAAAAAACAATCTCTGCGTTCTGTACAGGGGGCGAATATAAAGAAGGTGAAGCCTTTCATTGTGGAAATTGGAATAAATGGATTAAAGGTACCGTTTGAACTAGACACAGGCTGTAGTGTCACGCTGATGAACAGATCCCAATTCTATTGGAAGTGGAAAACCGTTGAAGTGCCTAAACTGAGAGACACCCCCATTAAACTCAACACGTACACAGGGGAGAAGATCACTGTGATTGGAGTTGCTGATGTTCAAGTGTAATATCATGGACAAAAGAAAAGTCTGCCTCTCTTAGTAGTGGAAGGTACTGGCCCCAGCTTACTAGGAAGAGTGTGGTTGGAGGAAATAAAGTTGAACTGGGATGAAATCAAACATGTCACCACAGAGACATTGACACTACTGCAGGTGCTTTCAAAGCATGTGTGTTTTCAAAGAAGAGCTAGGGACATTAAAAGGGATCCAAGCTACCATTTATGTTGCTGCTGATGCTACTCCCAGATTCTATAGGCCAATATCAGTTCCATATGCCATGAAGCCTAAAGTGGATGTGGAAATTGACAGACTCTTAGCAGAGGATATAATTGTACCTGTCAAGTTCTGAGTGGGCAGCACCAATTGTTCCCATACTAAAACCAGATGGTTCAATCAGATTATGCGGTGACTATAAACTGACTGTAAATAGAGTTTCCTCACTGGAGCAGTACCCCATACCCAAAGTGGAGGATTTGCTTTCAACGTTAACCGCAGGGCAACAGTTTACAAAACTGGACATGAGTCACGCATATCAGCAAGTGCTAATGGATAAAGCTTCACAGAAGTACCTGACCATAAACACCAACAGAGGGATGTTTACCTATAAACGCTTACCTTTCAGGGTGTCTTCTGCACCAGCTATCTTCCAAAGATCTATGGAGGGAATTCTGCAGGGGATACCAAAGGAAGCGGTTTACCTCGATGACATTCTTGTCACAGGAGTCACGAAGGAGGAACATCTCAGAAACTTAAGTGAAGTTTTGAAGAGGATGGAGGACGCCGGTCTCCGGCTGAAGAGGAGCAAGTGTACACTGTTAGCTGATGAAGTGCAGTACCTGGGTCACAAGGTGGGTGCCAAGGGGTTACACACTGTCAAAGCTAAAGTGAGGGCCGTTCCGACAAACGTTACAGAGCTGAAAGCCTATCTAGGCCTACTGAATTATTATAATCGCTTCCTCCCGAACCTCTCTACCCTCTTAGCTCCTCTACATCAACTGCTAAGGAAGGATGTGGCCTGGAAATGTTCAGAAAGACAGGAAGAAGCTTTAGCAAAGTCAAAGTTGTTACTGCAATCGGCTGAAGTGCTTTTGCACTACTCAACAGACAGAGATCTCATCGTATGGTGTGGGGGCGGTGCTATCCCACCGGATCGGGTTCATGTCAAGAACGTTGACACCAGCGGAGAAACAATACTCTCAGCTGGACAAGGAAGGACTGGCTGTCATATTCGGAATACAGAGATTCCACAAGTACTTGTGCGGGAGAACATTCCCTATCGTGACCGACCATAAGCCTCCGATCTCTCTGTTCCATGAACAAAAGCCAGGACCACAAATGCTCTCTCCAAGAGTTCAACGTTGGGCTGTGTGGCTCAGGGCCTACGAGTACAGAATAATTTATAAGCTAGGTCAATCCCATGGGAATGCTGATGCTCTGAGTAGGCTGCCCGTTCCAGAAATCATAATTCAGGAAGAAGAAAATTGATTAAAGTCGAAAAATAGATACCTAAGTATTCAGACCCTTTGCTATGAGACTTGAAATTGAGCTCAGGTGCATCCTGTTTCCATCTTTATTTATTATGGATCCCCATTACCTGCTGCCAAGGCAGCAGCTACTCTTCCTGTGGTTTGGAAATTGATGATTACTGAGATGTTTCTACAGCTTGATTTTAGTCCACCAATGGTAAAAGCAATTGATTTGTCATGATTTGGAAAGGCACACAGCTGTCAATATAATGTTCCACAGTTGACAGTGCATGTCAGAGCAAAAACCAAGTCATGAGGTCGAATGAATTGTCCATAGAGCTCCGAGACAGGATTGTGTCGAGGCACAGATCTGGGGAAGTTTACCGAAACATTTATGGAGCATTGAAGGTCCCCAAGAACACAGTTGCCTCCATCATTCTTCAATGGAAGAAGTTTGGAACCACCAAGACTTTTCCTAGAGCTGGCCGTCTGGCCAAACTGAGCAATCAGTGGAGAAGGGCCTTGGTCAGGGAGATGACCTAGAACCTGATGGTCACTCAGACAGAGCTCCAGAGTTCCTCTATGGAGATGGGAGATCCTTCCAGAAGGACAACCATCTCTACAGCACTCCACAGTAAAAGGCACATGACATCCCCCTTGGAGTTTGCCAAAAGGCACTTAAAGACTCTCAGATCATGAAAAACAAGATCTCATCTGATGAAATCAAGATTGAACTCTTTGGGCTGAATGCCAAGCGATATGTCTGGAGGAAACCTGGCACCATCCGTCCAAGGATCATGCTGTAGGGATATTTTTCAGCGGCAAGGACTGGGAGACTAGTCAGGAGCGAGGGAAAGATGAACGCAGCAAAGTACAGAGATCATTTTTTTAAATGTATTTTTAATTTTACCCCCTTTTCTCCCCAATCTCGTTGTATCCAATTGTTTTAGTAGCTACTATCTTGTCTCATCGCTACAACTCCCATACGGGCTCGGGAGAGACGAAGGTTGAAAGTCATGCATCCTCCGATACACAATCCATCCAAGCCGCACTGCTTCTTAATAACCTCTTGAAACGCTGGGGGCGCAATTTCATTTTTGGATGAAAAACGTTCCCGTTTTAAACAAGATATTTTGTCACAAAAAGATGCTCGACTATGCATGTAATTGATAGCTTTGGAAAGAAAACACTCTGAATTTTCCAGAACTGCAAAGATATTGTCTGTGGGTGCCCTAGAACGGGAGCTACAGGCAAAACCAAGATGAAACGACAACCAGGAAATCAGCAGGATTTTTGAGGCTCCGTTTTCCATTGTCTCCTTATATGGCTGTGAATGCGAGAGGAATGAGCCTGCCCTTTCTGTCGTTTCCCCAAGGTGTCTGCAGCATTGTGACGTATTTGTAGGCATATCATTGGAAGATTGACCATAAGAGACTACATTTTCCAGGTGTCCGCCCGGTGTCCTCCGTCGAAATTGGTGCGTAATTTTCAGCTGCTGGTATTTTTCCATGCGATTCTGAGGGGAAAGCAGGCTTCCACGAACTGCATATCAATGAAGAGATATGTGAAAAAACACCTTGAGGATTGATTCTAAACAACGTTTGCCATGTTTCAGTCGATATTATGGAGTTAATTCGGAAAAAGTTCGATGTTTTGGTGACTGAATTTTCGGTTAGTTTCGGTAGCCAAATGTGATGTACAAAACGGAGCGATTTCTCCTACACAAAGATTCTTTCAGGAAAAACTGAACATTTGCTATGTAACTGAGAGTCTCCTCATTGAAAACATCCGAAGCTCTTCAAAGGTAAATGATTTTATTTATTTGGTTATCTGGTTTTTGTGAAAATGTTGCGTGCTAAATGCTACGCCAAATGCTAAGCTAGCTTGCAATACTCTTACACAAATGCTTGATTTGCTATGGTTCAAAAGCATATTTTGAAAATCTGAGATGACAGTGTTGTTAACACAGCGCGCATCCAATCCGGAAGCCAGCCGCACCAATGTGCCGGAGGAAACAACGTGCACCTGGCAACCTTGGTTAGCACGCACTGCGCCCGGCCCGCCACAGGAGTCACTGGTGCGCCATAAGGCAAGGATATCCCTACCGGCCAAGCCCTCTCTAACCCGGACGAAGCTAGGCCAATTGTGCTTAAATTTAAATTTAAACAAAACTTCTAATTAGATCAGTATCTTTCAATGTAATAATAGAACAACTCAATATGTTTTACAGATGCTGGTTCGATACCTGTGCCAGCCGCCACCGGGAGACCCATGAGGCGGCTTTTGGTTTCTCTCCCTCTAAAAACAGAAATAAATCATTCTAAATAACAAACTGGCTTTTTAAAATATTTTTTTTAACAAATTAGTGAGAATGTCTCGCCCCATGTTCAAGAAGGGCCTTTTGCTTACTCAAGGTTAAAAAATAACAATATTTGAGATTTTCATTTTTTTTAACAAAGCGATCATTACATTCTCTACTACAGCCACTATTGAAGGCTATCAAATCAAAATGCTTCTCAAAGATGCCCTCTGGTGGTCACACTAGCACTAACCAGCATTAATGGTCACAAGGCTGACAATGAAATAGCGTGCCATAGAATTCTGCGGCAGCCCACAAGGTGTGCTGCAGTATGACGCAACTTTTAAAGGGGGAATCACTGTAGGTGTTCCTTTTGTCCAGGTGGGAAAGGGCAGTGTGGAGTGCAATAGAGATTGCTGTAAGCAATTGATGTGTTCATGTAAGCCATGACCAGCCTTTCAAAGCACTTCATGGCTACAAATGAGTGCTACACGTCGGTAGTCATTTAGGCAGGTAACATTGGTGTTCTTGGACACAGGGACTATGATGGTCTGCTTGAAACATGTTGGTATTAGAAACTTGGTCAGTGACAGGTTGAAAATGTCAGTGAAGACACTTGCCAGTTGGTCAGCACATGCTTACAGTACACGTCATGGTAATCCTTCTGGCCCTGCGGCCTTTTGAATGTTGACCTGTTTAAAGGTCTGTTTAAAGTTCAATTTGCTCCACTTTTGTAGAATCACCCATATACCAGCAGACAATTCTCCCAAATACCCTAGACACCATTTTCACAAGACAGATCCAACCACCATAACCTCCCACTTCTCCCAGGTACTCGCCACCTCTGCTTTCGACCAAGTGATTTTGAATCAAAATATGACCGGCACCGCTCTGAAGAGGGATGGATTAAGTGTGGTAGTACAACCCACTTGACATTCGGCTAATTGTCTCCAGCATAATATGGAAATCATCACAATTTTCCATAGAGCTCTGTTCACTGTCATTCTTAACTAATCCAAAGTTAAATTAAAAGTGTAAAACTTTGATTAATTACTGTTCCTTAATATCGTGCCGAGTGGTTTGGCTTACTCGGAGCCATCATTTCGGCCTTGGATGTAAGTTTTCATTTGGAATCCCTTTTATTTCATGATGTCACAGAGAAGTGTTTGATCATTAATCGTTCACTCAAACCACTCTGTGTCATTTCCTCCTGAAGGGCCCGCACCGACAGCACATAATGGCCCTTGTCTCCGCTCCTCAGCCTCCAATCCTGCTGATTATGCCCTCCTTTGCACCAGACAAATCCCAGTCTGCTTTCTCTGCCTCACAATTAACTAAATGCCCTTATTTGAGGAGGAGGGCATCTCATTTGGTGCACTGAGCTAGCATGAATGTAAAAAGACAAACAGCGGGGAATTGATCACCCCTCACTATAAGGAGAATGTCATTCCCACAATAGAGAGCGAAGACTAGAAAGTTAGCTAGCTAGAAGCTTAGTTCCGGAGAAGGATAGGCCGGCTTTTTCCGATGGGTGCGCCCTTTTTAGGTAAAATACTGTTAGTCCCACCACTGATAATCCTAACTGCTGCAGCCAAGTTTAAATGGACCATAAAATGTACTCAGTAATTGATGCAGTGAAAAGGGCTTACCTGGGCGCCTGGCAGCCAGACAGACTCACAGAGAATATGAGCTGGCACTGGCTTATTTGGCCTTGCTGCAAGTGTTTATTTCACAATGGTGAATATTACATCAATCTGTGCAACAAAATAGTCTTCAAATCATGTCATACACACAAATAGTTGGAAATAGAAATGAAGAGAACATTTGACAAACCCTTGAGGTAAATTGGAAAGCACGTACCATAACCCCTTAGCTTCAGAAGACATCAACCATCTATCCTCTAGTGTATTAAATTAGAGCGTGAAATGCTATGAATGATCCATTTATGAACATTAAAGTTAATATAGAGATTTAATTTTAATTTTACCTTTATTTAACCAGGCAAGTCAGTTAAGAACAAATTCTTATTTTCAATGATGGCCTGGGAACAGTGGTTTAACTGCCTGTTCAGGGGCAGAACGACAGATTTGTACCTTGTCAGCTCGGGGGTTTGAACTCGCAACCTTCCGGTTGCTAGCCCAATGCTCTAACCACTAGGCTACCCTGCATCCACAGATTGTTGGCAGGTTTGGACAATAGTGCAATATTGCGTACAGAGTTAAGGAGACATACAAAACAGGTCTGCTGAAACTTTTGAGGCCTACTTGAAATACCTGGCAACCCTACTTGGTATTGGGGCCTGCACTGGGGCATTATCTGAGCAGACACCTGACTAATGCTGCTTTCATCCTTCCACTTGACATTGCCTTGGTGGTTTTTGGACTACTACCAAACTTGAACTCCATTTGGTTTAGCATACTTGCACAGTTTTGCACAGTTCCGGGATAATACAGTTGAAGTTTACATACACCATAGCCAAATGCATTTCAACTCAGTTTTTCACAATTCATGACAATTAATCCTAGTAAAAATTAATTGTCTTATGTCAGTTAGGATCACCACTTTATTTTATGAATGTGAAATGTCAGAATAATAGTAGAGTGATTTATTTAAGCTTTTATTTCTTTCATCACATTCCTAGTGGGTCAGAAGTTCACATTACACTCAATTAGTATTTGGTAGCATTGCCTTTAAATTGTTTAACTTGGGTCAAACTATGCAGGTTGCCTTCCACAAGCTTCCCACAAAGAGTTGGGTAAATTTTGGCCCATTCCTCTTGACAGAGCTGGTGTAACTGAGTCATTTTTGTAGGCCTCCTTGCTCGCACATGCTTTTTCAGTTCTGCCCACAAATTTCCTATATGATTGAGGTCAGGACTTGATGATGGCCACTCCAATACGTTGACTTTGTTGTCCTTAAGCCCTTTTTCCACAACTTTGGACGTATGCTTGGGGTCATTGTCCATTTGGAAGACCCATTTGCGACCAAGCTTTAACTTCCTGACTGATGTCTTGAGATGCTGCTTCAATATATCCACATAATTTTCCTGCCTCATGATGCCATCTAGTTTGAGAAGTGCACCAGTCCCTCATGCAGCAAAGCACCCCCCACAACATGATGCTGCCACCCCCGTGCTTTACGGTTGGGATGGTGTTCTTCAGCTTGCAAGCATCTCCCTTTTTCCTCCAAACATAACAATACATTTTTCATTTAAGTCTCCAAACATAACAAATGGTCATTATGGCCAAACAGTTGTATTTTTGTTTCATCAGACCAGAGGACATTTCTCCAGAAAGTACGATCTTTGTCCCCATGTGCAGTTGAAAAGCGTAGTCTGGCTTTATTATGGTGGTTTTGGAGCAGTGGCTTCTTTCATGCTGAGCGGCCTTTCAGGTTTTGTCGATATAGGACTTGTTTACTGTGGATATAGATACATTTGTACCTGTTTCCTCCAGCATCTTCACAAGGTCCTTTGCTGTTGTTTTGGGATTGATTTTTCACTTTCGCACCAATGTACGTTCATCTCTAGAAGACAGAACTCGTCTCCTTCCTGAGCGGTATGACAGCAGCATGGTCCCATGGTGTTTATACTTGCATACTATTGTTTCTACATATGAACGTGGTACCTTCAGGCATTTGAAAATTGCTCCCAAGGATGAACCAGACTTGTGGAGGTCTACAATTGGCAGATTTCTTTTGATTTTCCCATGATGTCAAGCAAAGTGGCACTGAGTTTGAAGGTAGGCCTTCAAATACATGCACAGGTACACCTCCAATTGACTCAAATGATGTCAATTAGCCTATCAGAAGCTTCTAAAGTCATGACATCATTTTCTGGAATTTTCCAAGCTGTTTAAAGGCACAGTCAACTTAGTGTATGTAAACTTCTGACCCACTGGAATTGTGATACAGTGAATGATGTGAAATAATCTGTCTGTAAACAATTGTTGGAAAAATGACTTGTGTCATGCGCAAAGTAGATGTCCTCACCGACTTGCCAAAACTATAGTTTGTTAACAGTAGCTTTGTGGAGTGGTTGAAAAACTACTTTCATGACTCCGTCCTAAGTGTATGTAAACTTCCGACTTCAACCTTATGTCATTTCACACACCTGGCCCCTATTCCCATTGATTAGTAATTGTATAAGTGTGCCCTTTGTTCGCCATTGTCCTGTTGATTATTGTTACAATGTACGTTGGTCGTGTGAGTACCTGCGCCTGGTTGTCTAGGCTTTCGTGCCACTTGTTGTGTGAGGATGATTATGGGTTTCGTCCCATGTGGAATCATTGGGTGCATAGTTGTGGATACGACTGTACTCTGTCAGGTCTGGAGACCTACATTGACAGACCACAAGAACCTGGATTTTTTTAAATCTTTATTTAACCAGGCAAGTCAGTTAAGAACAAATTCTTATTTTCAATGACGGCCTAGGAACAGTGGGTTAACTGCCTGTTCAGGGACAGAACGACAGATTTGTACCTTGTCAGCTCAGGGATTCGAACTTGCAACCTTTCGGTTACTAGTCCAACGCTCTAACCACTAGGCTGCCCTGCCACACTGCCAAGCATCTCTATTCCAGGCAAGCTAGGTGGGCCTTGCTTTTCACCCGGTTCAACTTGTCCCCCTCATACCGATCGGGATCCAAGAATGTCAAGCCGGATGCGCTGTCAGGCCACTATGACTCTGCGGCTACACCCCGGAACCCGAGACCATTCATCCCACTTCGTGCCTGGCGACGGAACTTAGCTGGGGAATAGGGAAGCAGGTTTGTGAGGTGCAGCATTCCCAGCCAAACCCCGGGGGTGGCAAATAACCGGATGTTTGTACCTGATGCTGTCTGCTCCTCGGGCCCACTTCTCCAAGCTTGCCTGCTACGTGGGCTCCTGTCGGACCCTGGTCTTTGTGCGACAATGCTTTTGGTGGCCTACCATGGTTCCTGGAGTCTCTGCGTTTGTCGCCACTTGCACGATGTGTGCAGAACAAGACTCCCCAGCCAGCTCGGGCTGGTCTCCTTCAACCTCAGCCTTTTCATCACCATCCCTGGTCTCACATATCCCTGGACTTTGTCATGAGGTCTCCCCCGTCTGATGGAAACATCGCCATCCTGACAGTAGTGGAGCAATTTTCCAATGCCACCCACTTCATTCCTCTCCGCCCTCTGCCAAAGAGATGGCCCAGCTCATGGTGCAGTAAGTCTTCCGAATCCATAGACTCCCGGGTGGACATGGTCTCCGACCGGGGTTCTCATCCCAGTTCTGGAATGCGTTCTGCAATTAAATCAAATTTATTTACATAGCCCTTCGTATGTCAGCTGATCTCTCAAAGTGCTGTACAGAAACCCAGCCTAAAACTCCAAACAGCAAGCAATGCAGGTGTAGAAGCACGGTGGCTAGGAAAACTCCCTAGAAAGGCCAAAACCTAGGAAGAAACCTCTAGAGAGGAACCAGGCTATGAGGGGTGGCCAGTCCTCTTCTGGCTGTGCCGGGTCGGCCAGCCTGTCCTCCAGATTCCACCCCCAGTCCAATGGCCAGTCGGAGCAAGCCAACCAAGACCTGGAGTCGACTCTTCGCCAGTCTCCACCAACCCTACCACCTGAAGCCAGCAACTAGTGTGGGTCGAATATGCCCGCAACAACATTCCTTGCTCGCCCTTTGAGTGTTCCCTGGGTTATCAGCCCCGCTCTTCCCAGAGGTCGGCTTTCCCTTGGCCCAGATGTTTGTCCTCTGCTTTTGTCATATTTGGAAGAGAGCCCGGTCGGCTCTTCTGAAGACCACCTCCCCATCTCTAAGATCATTATCCCTTCTACTGTTCGTCTTCTCTTTTCATGTGTTTAGGATCAAACCTATGTCTCACAGCCCTTTGTCTCCTGAAACGTGATACATTGAGTAAGCACATTGAGACATTAAAGCATATCCTGGATGGGTCCCACTCAAATACCTTTTCTTTTTCCACTCCTCATCCTGGTCGTCATGCCACTACCTTGCCATCGTGTCGCCACTCTCTGGCCAGTGCTGCCCTGAAAAAACCCATCCCTCGTGAAGTCACCTCCCATCTCACCCACACTTCACATCCTAGCCCCCCTCTCCATCTCCCTTGGAGAATAAAGGAGCAAGGACGCTTTATGAAGACCTGGCAGATGCCGTGGTTACCTATCCTGTATCCCAGTGGAGGCACGTTACACAACATAATCCCAGTGCAAGGCAGCGGTCTTTGGTGAATGGGGCTGAAAAGGCCTCCTTCAACCTCTACCCTGTTTCCCAAGGGTCCAGCTCAGGGGTTTCTACCACAGGCCTGTACTGCTCAGGCTTCCTCTCACATCAGGCCTCGAGGGTGTCTGAGGCACCAGCCCCGACCTTGCTCTGAGGGCTTATGTTGACGATGTGGGTCCTCCCTCCCCCAAGTCCAGTCGGTCCTCAAGGAGGGACAGAAAAGGCCAAACATCCACAGCTACTCAACTTCCTCCAGCCATCATCATTGGTAGCTCCATGTTGAGGGAGGCAAATCTTGGTTCCTGGAGCAAAAACCCTGTGCTACCCGGGGGGGTAAGGTGAAGCATATCACAGGATACCAAACCATCTAGAAGCCTGGACCCTCTCTTCATATTTGAAGGCGGCATTAAGATATTGACTCAGAGACAGACCAAGCCCCACTCAGGTAATACCTACCATCCTTTCTAAGCTCTTTCATCATACTTTTGTCTATAATACCAGGAGTGTTGAACACTCTTAGATCTGCTTTTGTTAGCCCCTAAGAGAAGCCCACTGTGGTCTGTTCTCTCAGTACTATTAGTTCAAATGTGAATTCCATAAATTTGAATACCCTCTCTATTTTCAAATGACGTAGAGGGCTTGGGCTGTTTCACGATATCAAACAAAGCTCATGTAAGTCAGTTTATAACATTCCATCATTGGTTACTCCGAGAGTTCCTCATACTGACATTGGCAGCAGCCTCAGGCCCTATGGTGCCAACCTGGGAAAAGTAATTCCAATTTCCACTCTCTCCTCTATTACAAATAGGAATAGACCAAATGGTGCAGTTCTATGCAATCTGGACTCTGATATTAATATTGAGGGTTATGTGGTCAGAGCTGACAGACAGTGTAGAGGTGGTGGAGTGGCCATTCTTTCCCTTGCCCCCAAAAAATGAGCAACTGTCAACTATCTTTAGCCTTTGTCTGGGGAAAATGGATCCATAACTGTTATAGAGGTACACTGTCCTACCTCCGCTAACTAGTTTATTGTCTTCTGTTATTAAATCAGAAGTTATTATCCTGGTAACCAAAATTATGATTGGCAAATGTAGGCTTCAGACAATCTAAAAGACATGTGTAATGATCTAAACCTAACCCAGCTGGTGACTATGCCTACACGGCCCAACCCTAAAGATCCTTCAACTCTCAATCAGCTCTGATTGATCTGATTCTAACGAATACACCAGAGAAATATGTTTCTACTTGTGTCTTCACCTAAGATATTAGTGACCATTGCCCAGTTGTTTGTGTTAGAGATGTGAGAATACAAAACTCTTAGCCTTGCGTCATCACGAAGAGGAACTTTAAAAACTTCAGTGAACAGGCTTTTTTACATTATCTTTGTTTTAGTGACCTTGAACCTAATTTATCCCTGAACCTGATGTATCTTTCAGCCTTTTTTAAATGTCTTCAAATTATTGTGGATAATCATGCTCCCTTAAAAAAACAAAGGATTAAAAGGTCAGTCAAATGCCTGGTACACTCCAGAATTGTCAGAAGTCATTCATAAAAGAGATGATGATGCAAGGCCAGGAACACAGATTTATGCCCAGACTGAGAATCATTGTTTTAGACAAATCATAAAGGCTAAATCTGATTATTATGTAACCACTCTTTCTAATTGTAATGGGAACCAGGCTAAATTCTGGAAAACTGTCAAATCCCTGAAGGGTTCTACTTCCTCCTTTCTGCCACAACAAATTATTTCTGACACTGGGCTCATTAAGGAAAGAAATGCATCATTGATGCATTTAATCACTATTTTATTTCGGCAGGCTCTCTCTTAGAAGTTATTTCAAAGCTTATTCACAATGATACTAGGCTGGATGCTGATAGTGGAACTTGCTGAATGATCAGGGAAATTATAGTCAAAGCTTTTCTTTTAGGCTATTTACAGAAAAATAAGTCCTGGATGCTTTGCTGCAATAGACAACAAGAATTCTACAGGGGTCGACCAATTGGATCCCGGTCTGCTTAAGTGTGTAGCACCGATCATTGTTGTCTCAAGAACTCACATTTGTATTTAACATTGTTATCAGGAAATATTCCAAAAGTATGGAAATCAGCTCTTGTGCTGCCACTCCATAAGGGCGGGGATAGTAGTGATCTTAATCATTATCGCCCCATTTCAAGGCTTCCTTGTCTAGCTAAGATTCTTGAACCCTTTGTAAACGTACAACATTGATCTTTTTTTATCTGAGAAATATATTTAGAATGTAAACCAATCAGGGTTTAGGCCTGGGCATAGCACTAATACAGCAAACTGTTGATCATGCTATTTTATTGGCTAAGTTGTCTTCGATATTGACAGAACTCAGTCCATCGTGATTGATGGGGTTAAGTCAGAATTTCTTGGTGTACCACGTGTCAAATTTGGGACATGTGCTCTTCACTATTTATATAAACACCATTGGTCAATCTGTTATTATGACCCATTCACCCATCAGCAGCCTCCTGTGTTGTGGAAGAATGTAGCTGTTTTTCTGGATGATGTGATGTTTCTCTGGATGATGTGATGTTTTACTTGTCCTCCACATGACTGTGTTTTTGTGTGTATGTATATACAGTGGGGAGAACTGTATATAGCCTCTACAAAGCATGTAGAGGTCTGTAATTTGTATCATAGGTACGCGTCAACTGTGAGAGACGGAATCTAACACAACTGTCTGGTCTTGGCCATTGTGGAGAGGTTGGAGTCTGTTTGATTGAGTGTGTGGACAAGTGTCTTTTATACAGGTAACGAGTTCAAACAGGTGCAGTTAATACAGGTAATGAGTGGAGAACAGGAGGGCTTCTTAAAGTAAAACTAACAGGTCTGTAAGAGCTGGAATTTTTACTGGTTGGTAGGTGATCAAATACTTATGTCATGCAATAAAATGCAAATTAATTACTTAAAAATCATACAATGTAATTTTCTGGATTTTTGTTTTAGATTCCATCTCTCACAGAAGTGTACCTATGATAAAAATTACAGACCTCTAAATGCTTTGTAAGTAGGAAAACCTGCAAAATCGGCAGTGTATCAAATACTTGTTCTCCCCACTGTATGTATATATGTGTATATGTACATACATACATACATACATACATACATACATACATACATACATACATACATACATACATACATACATACATACATACATACATACATACCTTTTCTCACCACTGTATGTATGTAAGTGAACCCTTTGGAATTACCTGGATGTCTGCATAAATTGGTAATCAAATGTGATCTGATCTTCATCTAAGTTACAACAAATGACAGTGTACTTAAAGTAATAACACACAAATGATTGAATACGTAATTTAAACATTAAAGGTGTAGATGGAAAAAGTATGTGAACCCTTAGGCTAACTTCTCCAAAAGCTAAATGGAGTCCAATCAATCATCAGGCGAGATGTTGGTTAGATCCGCCTTGCCCTATAAAAAACACACAAAATTTGAGTTTGCAATTCACAAGAAGCATTGCCTGATGTGAACCATGCCTCAAACAAAAACGATTTCAGGAGACTTAAGATTAAGAATTATTGATTTATATAAAGCTGGAAAGGGTTACAAAAGTATCTCTAAAAGCCTTGACGTTCATCAGTCCACGGTAACAAGGAACCCAAACCGTCTGCGTGGGTGCTCCATCGTGCACTATCGTGCATACATTTATTTTGTCCCCCTACACCAAACGCGATCATAACACGCAGGTTAAAATAGAAAAACAAACTCTGAACTAGTGACATTAATTTGGGGACAGGTCGTAAAACATTAAACATGCATGGCAATTTAGCTAGTTAACTTGCACTTGCAAGCTAATTTGTCCTGGGATGTAAACATTGAGTTGTTATTTTACCTGAAATGCACAAGTTCCTCTACTCCGCCAATTAATCCACACATAAAATGGCCAACCGAATCGTTTCTAGTCATCTCTCCTCCTTCCAGGCTTTGTGGTGATTGGCATCTAAACTTTCATAGTATTACCACGACTACTGGCAAAACAGTTCGTCTTTCAATCACCCACGTGGGTATAACCAATAAGGAGATGGCACTTGGGTACCTGCTTCTATAAACCATTGAGGAGATGGGAGAGGCAGGACTTTCAGCGCGATCTGCGTCATAAATAGAAAGTAGAGTTCTTTTTAACCCTTGGCAACACAGATGCTCATTGGCGCACTCGAGGAGGGAGGGTGCAATAATTTAATAATAGTGATTTCTAAATGTATTTTGCGATGCTCACGCACGTGACGTGTGCGGTCTGGTCAGCATGTTAGACAAATAGACTATAAATGGAGAAAGTTCAGCACGGTTGCTACTCTCCCTAGAAGTGACCGTCCTGCAATGATGACTTCAAGAACACAGCGTGGAATGCTCAGTGAGGTTAAGAAGAATCCTAGAGTGTCAGCTAAATACTTACAGAAATCTCTGCAACATGCTAACATCTCTGTTGACGAGTCTACGAAACGTTAAACCCTAATCAAGAATGGTGTTCATGGGAGGACACCACGGAAGAAGCCACTGCTGTCCAAAAACAACATTGCTGCACGTCTGGAGTTTGAAAAAGTGCACCTGGATATTCCACAGCGCTACTGAAAAAATATTCTGTGGACAGATGAAACTACAGTTGTTTGGAAGGAACACAAAACACTATGTGTGGAGATAAAAAGCACACCACACCAACATCAAAACTACATCCCAACTGTAAAGTATGTTGGAGGGAGCATTATGGTTTGGGGCTGCTTTGTAGCCTCAGGGCCTGGGCAGCTTGCTATCATCAAGACATTTTGCAGGAGAATGTTCGGCTATCTGTCAGCCAATTGAAGCTCATCAGAAGTTGGGTGATGCAACAGGACAAAGACCCAAACACAGAAATAAACAGAATGGCTTCATCAGAAGAAAATACGCCTTATGGAGTGGCCCAGTCAGTGTCCTGACCTCAACCCGATTGAGATGCTGTGGCATGACCTCAAGAGAGCGGTTCACACCAGACATCCCAAGAATACTGCTGAAAAACAGTTTTGTAAAGAGGAATGGTCCAAAATTCCTCCTGACCATTGTGCAGGTCTGATCCACAGCTACAGAAAAAGTTTGTTTGAGGTTATTGAGGGTCAACCAGTTATTAAATCCAATGGTTCACACACTGTTTCCACCCAGCAATGTGAACGTTTACATGAGGTGTTCAGTTAGTTTAAGCAGACTCTGTTTTTCAATTGTTTTGACCTATATGAATATTGGATGAAATGTTATGACCAATTTACGTAGAAATTAATTATCTCCAAATCGTTCACATACATACTTTTTCTTGCCACTATATATTTTGTGTATAATATGTATATTTGTGTTGTATTGTGCAGGGCACATTTGAAAAAGAGACCTAGTTCTCAATATGTTTTCCCTGGTAAAATAAATGTACAAAATAAATACTGTAGACGAAGTCGAAAGTTTACATAGACTTGGAGTCATTAAAACTCGTTTTTCAACCACTCCACAAGTAATTTTCCCAACAATTGTTTACAGATTGTTTAACTTGAAACTCCCATCCCGGATCCGGGACTGTAAATCAGGCTCATTAGCATTCCAGTTAACGATTTCTGAAAAGCAAGTTTAAAATTAAAATAATGCGTTTGACTGTAGCCTTTTCTTTAACAACACTGTCATCTCAGATTTTCAAAATATGCTTTTGAAAATCATGAAATGGACTAATTTGTGTAAGAGTATGCAAAGCTAGCATAGCATTTTGTGTAGCATTGCACGCAACATTTTCACAAAAACCAGATAACCAAATAAATAAAATCATTTACCTTTGAAGAGCTTCTGATGTTTTCAATGAGAGACTCTCAGTCACATACCAAACGCAGTGTTTCCTCTTTGTTTGACATCATTGGGAAAATCAACCGAAAATGCAGTCACCCAAGTAAAACTTTTTCAGAAAAACATAATATAGACCGAAACACAACGTTGTTTGGAATCAGTCCTCAAGGTGTTTTTTCAATTTCTTCATTGACATGAAGGTGGAAGCTTGCTTTACTCTCTGTATCGCATGGAAAAATACTGGCAGGTGACTTTTGCGCACCTGCGCAGGAACAATGGTAAATGTGGTCTGTTATGGTCAATCTTCCATTGATCTGCCTACAAATACGTCACAATGCTGCAGACACCTTGGGGAAACGACAGAAAGGGTTGACTCAATTCCTCTTGTGTCACAGCCATATAAGGAGATGAAAAACAGACAAAAATCCTTGTCATTTTGGATGCCATCTCATCTTGGTTTTGCCTGAAAATCAATTCCAGAAGATCTTTGTATTTCTGGACACGTCAGAGTGTTTTCTTTTGTAGCAAAATGCTGGCATCTTTTTGTGACAAAATATCTTGTTTACAAAAGTTTTTCATCTGAAATATCCACATAGATGTAAGAGGTTAACTTATCATTCACTGTATTAAGTTCCAGTGGGTCAAAGTTTACATACACTAAGTTGACTGTGCCTTTAAACAAAAATTACAGAAAATCATGTCATGGCTTTGGCCTGATAGGCTAATTGACCATCAATTATGTTGGATGAGGCCTACCTTCAAACTCAGTGCCTCTTTGTTTGACATCATGGGAAAATCAAAACCATCCCAAGACCTCAGAAAAACAATTGTAGACCTCCACAAGTCTGGTTCATGGGGGTGCAATTTCCAATTGCCTGAAGTTACCACGTTCACCTGTACAAACAATAGATGGCATAAAGGAGGAAAATTATGTGGATATATTGAAGAAGTATCTCAAGACATCAGTCAGTTAAACTTGAAAATGCTGAAAATGCGAATGGGTCTTCCTAAATGAACAAACTTTATGGACAAATCAAAGTCAAGCAAAGGATTGGAAAATGCTGGAGCCATCACAAAGTATCTATATCCACATATATAATCGACATAACTGAATGTTCTCTGGTCTGATGAAACAAAAATACAACTGTTTGGCCATAGTGACTGACCATCAATATTTTCTGCAGGAGGGACTGGTGCACTTCTCAAACTAGATGGCATAATGAGGGAGGAAAATTATGTGGATATATTGAACAATCTCAAGACATCAGTCAGGAAGTTAAAGCTCTGCTTGAATGGGTCTTCCAAATTTATGGACAACAAAGTCCATTGGAGTGGCCATCACAAAGCCCTGAACTCAATAATATGGAAAATGTGTGGGCAATACTGAAAAATGCTGGAGGCAAGTGGCTTACAAACCTGACTATGTTACACCAGCTCTGACAGTGAATTTGTCACCAGCAAAGCACCCCACACGAGGTTTTTTTGGGGAAATCTGTAATTTGGTCTGATGAGTACAAATTTGAGAATTTTGGTTCCAACCACTGTGTCTTTGTGAGACATAGAGTAGGTGAACCGCTTGTGTGGTTCCCACCGTGAAGCATGGAGGAGGAGGTGTGATGATGCTTTGCTGGTGACACTGTCAGTAATTTATTTAGAATTCAAGGCACACTTAACCAGCATGGCTTCCATGGCAGCGATATGCCATCCCATCTGGTTTGTGCTTATTGCCTAGTTTGAGAAATAGATTCCTCACAAGTCCTCAACTGGCAGCTTCATTAAATAGTATCCACAAAACACGTCTCAATGTCAACAGTGAAGAGGCGACTCCGGGATGCTGGAATTCTAGGCAGAGTTCCTCTGTCCAGTGTCTGTGTTATTTTGCTCATTTTAAATATTTTATTGGCCAGTCTGAGATATAGCTTTTTCTTTGCAACCCTGCCTGGAAGGCCAGCATCCCGGAGTCGCCTCTTTACTGTTGACGTTGAGACTGGTGTTTTGCTGGTACTATTTAATGTAGCTGTCAGTTGAGGACTTGTGAGGTGTCTGTTTCTCAAACTAGACACTCTAATGTACTTATCTTCTTGCTCAGTTGTGCACCGGGGCTTCCCACTCCTATTTCTATTCTGGTCAGAGCCAATTTCTAAGTGACCCCAAAGTTTGAACGGTAGTATATATATATATATATATATATATATATAATTACTGCACATGTCTCTTTAATTATTTAACACTTTTACGAACACCAGATTGATCTCCCTTTTGAATCCATGTATTCTGGAATGCCATAATAGTCAGGTTTTACTTGATAGAAAGAGTAACTGTGTTCAAAGGTAATTTACTTGTGGATATAAATTCAACATGATAATTTGGCCACAACTTTAAAAAAACTCAGTCCAGTAGAACATCTCTGAATCTACTACGCACAGGTACAAAGAATCATACAAATAAACTGCTGTTTACTCCTGCATTGGGTTATTTATGAATTACCCCAGCATCTAAAATAGTGTTACTAAGTTACTGGATGTAAGTCATCATTTACATACAAAAACAAATTTGAAAACCACTACTCTTCCTAATTGGAATTAGCCTTTTATACCAACAGAAACTCGAGTGGAGATTAGATTTCTTCATGGTACTAAACCGCAAATGAAGTTTGTTCCAGTCACTTCAACGCACCTATTTTTGGGCATATTTCCGCATTTCCATTTTTATTTAACCAAAATACTGATATTACAATTAAGCTCAATTTCTAGTAGCACCATTGTATAATCGATTTCACTTCAGGCACCGATAATCAACAACAGCATGTCGTAGAAGAATGGTGTGAGACTAAACACGGCAGTAAATTAAAGATGTTCTGTCTGAGGCACCAAAGCATGGTGAAAATCTCTGATAATAATGAAAGGGGGCCTACACTCACTTGAATATGATTTGCAATTGAAGCTTTGTGTATAGCAACATGTGTTAATAAACCACACGCTTACTTTTCGGCTTGTGCCTTCCTCGGAGCTGGTGTGGAAGGTGATCTGAGGAAGGCACTTGTGGTTTAGTAAGGCATTTTATTATGTGTTAAAGAAAAATAAACATCTTAATTAAATTGCAAATCATATATATTTATGTGATCGAGTTTGTTCCAAGCTCCCTTTTCACTTGTTTACAGAAGACGATCTAGAGTTGAGAATATGAAAATCTGTTGTAGATCTTACTCTACTTGTATGATAAATACATTTTCAGGCCTTGAGTTGGGATTAGCAAGATGACAAAGTGATCATAACAAGCAACAAAGCAAGTAAAACCAGTGCTAATGGTTAAAATGTTACCAAAATATACCATTGTCTGTTGTGCGCAGCAAACATTATGTAGCTCTTAGTTTGTCTAATTGCTTTTAATGCATATGTACAATTCTTAATTGTGTTTGGAAATTGTATAATTTTGATTCACTATAGAGACCATTGTTGGGTTCTCTGTGACAAATATAGCATTGTGCTTCCTCCTGCCTATTCTGAATTCTTTAATATACACTATATATCACATTTTAGGGAAGACCCAGATGCAGAGTGTCGAAGTTTCAAAAGTTTATTACTAAAACAAGGACAGGCAAAACGACAGGTCAAGGGCAGGCAGGGGTCAGTAATCCAGATCAGAGTCAAAAGGTACAGAACGGCAGGCAGGCTGTGCGCTACTGGTGTAGAAGTCAGGTGCAGGATAGCAGAGTTGTGATCAGGCGCACACTTTATTTGGCAGAAGCAAACAACAGACAGACGCAACTGCGTCAAACAAACCTCCAGCCAAAGGCAAAAGTGAAAAGCGCAACAAAGCCACAAAGATGCACAATGTTTAACAATTAAACATACTACGGGTTGAACATGGTACCCAGAGAAAAACCAGCCTAGCACGTCAAACAAAACAAATATCAAAAACAATTCCACACAAAGACATGGGGGGAACAGAGGGAATATATATGTAGTGTGATTAGCAAATGTAAACCAGGTGTGTGCGGGGAAACAAGACAAAACACATGGAACAATGAAAAGTGGAGCGGCGATGCTAACGTCGACCGCTGTACGCCGCCCAAACAAGGAGAAGAGCTGACTTCGGCGGAAGTCGTGACACAGGCTCAGGGTCAGGGCAGGCAGAATGGTCAGAACCGGGAAAACCATAACACAGGAACTATAGAAAAAGACATGCACAAGGGGAATACCGCTGGTAGACTTGACTGACAAAACGAACTGGCAACAGACAATTAGAGAACACAGGTATAAATACACTGGGGATAATGGGGAAGATGGGCAAGACCTGGAGGGGGTGGAGACAAGCACAAAGACAGGTGAAACAGATCAGGGTGTGACAGTATATGAATTTAATCCTTTGGAAAACTCAGTTAATTATTCTATAACATACTTAACTGGCATGCAATTACTCAGCTCTACACATAATTCAACCAATTAAACTTGGATATTGAACAATTATTTCAGTGATAACATTTTGTAGGCTGAAATTAGTTTCATTTGAAAGTGAAGTTACTACGTAATTTACTACAAATTATCAAAATGTGTGGTTTGGCCATAAACTGAAGTATGTACACCAGAACATGCAGACATATTACATATCTGAATAATTGGATATCCACGTGTGACTTACCCCTTACCTGCACATCCAGATACAGTATGGACAGCAAGGCAATGAATTCCGTCAACTGTCACAGCTTCTTGAAAATGTATTCCGAGAAGCGCTTAGCCGATAACTACATATCTCCCCTTGCTTATTAGAGTAAAACTTTCAGCCTATAAAATGCATGGAAAATCCATCTGGCCCTTATCAGAACATGTATTTTACACATTACCTATCAGATTATTTGTCTTTGCAGAAATGGGGTTTCCAAGAAGGAAAGCGTAGACAGAGAGTGTTGTGGAGGCCAAGGCAAGTGGAATAAATAGGTCTCTTGAAGTGTGAAGGCGCTCGGCAACTGAGGCAAGATGTGAAAGTCACAGGAGCATGTGTTAAAGAAGGTCAAGAGAATGCTTGTTTATTTCATCATGGAAAAAGGATTCAAGATCTGGCAATGCGGAAATCAAGGGGTATCAATAAAACAAACAAGACGCATCAAAATTATATTTAGATAGGATAGTTGTTTTTAATCCATGAAGACAAATGTATTTATTTATCTATTGGCAAATAGCTCTCTACAAGGTCAGCATCACTGTTGGATTTCCATAAATCTCAAGAAAGGCTTTGTGCTATGACACAAAAGTTGATTGATTTCCTCAACATTTTCTTTATCATTATTCTACACCGGGTAACAATAAACATTTAACATTTGTCAAGCAAAGACAAAAAACAATGAAGTGCCCTTTGCAGCAAGAAACACAAACCAATCGTATTTGCAATTTCTCTCAAAATACAGTCAATTGTACTATTTAAATTCGAGTAGGGTTTCTAAATATTGTCTGAATTGTGTGCGTGTGTGTGACAGAGGGAGACAGATTTACAGTAGGAGACTAGTATCACTATCTAGAAGCAACCAGTAATACTATCTCTTTCATGGGCGTAAGTGACAGCAATTAGCAACTCATTTATAGTGTGTGCTAGATTAATGATTTAGGAATAAGAATTCTGGAAAAAAGTCACAACAATGTGAAAATCCATGACTGTTTGGGGTTCCTTAAAATTGACATGGTTATAATAATATCCATTTTTTTACAGTACATTCCAAAACAGAGAGGAAACTTTGTGACCTTGTTATTGGTCGGCATATTACGTTCATATAGTCCTGGGCTTCTATTTGTGAAGACTTCGACATACTAACTTCATCAAATATTTCACAGACACTACCAGTTTTGAAGGAGCAAAACTTGTCTATCACACTAAGTTATAAGCAAGTCAGGTGAATGAGTAAAGAAAAGCTGGCCCTTTAAGAAGCTCCAATTAGATCGACAAATCTCTAGAGACTTAATAATATAATGACCTTCTCTGCTCTCTCACTTTAGTAATGGGGCGGCATGTTTGCGTCTCCGAATCTATATTATATAATCTCCTGATCCGCTGAGGTTACTCCTGATACCCCAGCCAGAAAATGAATAGTCTGTGAACATCGCACCTAGACAAGGTTTCTTCCCACTACTCCTCATCCCTTCCTCTGCTCTGCGTGAATGGTGGGATTTGGATACGCTCACCGATTAAGTTCTTCCAGAGGTCCTAGCGGCAAAGGCTTTATGGGTAACTTAAGAAAAGGTGAAGCGTGGGTGGGTGGCTGGCTGCTGCGCTACTCATTCTTTTGTCGGAGGCATCTAATTAGTTTGGTTTCCCAGTCCCATAACGTTGATTGATGGTGGGCCCAATGTACAAAAGGAAAGCCTGGGTATATGATATAAAGATGCATTTCCCGAAATTGCACATGACCCCAGCTAAAGACACTGGACCTCGTTACTGGAAACGATTAGAGTTCCTTTCTGTCGCGGGAAGATAAGAGATGTCACATGGGGGTATGACAATTTCTACAGTACAGCACTCTTTTTTTCCCCCCAAAGCCGCAGCGGGACTTGTGGCGAAAGTTTAGAAAGAATTGTAAATCAACCCATGACAGAAGTAAAAACCTTCTAATTTCAGTAAAACACAATACAGTGAAAAAAGTGGCCCTTTTTAGAGGGAGATTTCAATCATTTTCAGCCCCTACCTATGACACTTTCCTCTTGAGCCCAGAAGCATGATATCAATTTCTGGAGGGTATTGCTTGGTGCAAATCAAATTGTCTCCCATCCTGAAGGCTGGAGACGTGATACTATGGAGTTACTGGTTGATGGATATCAGCAGCTTTTTGTCTTTGTCTGTTTGATCTGAAACATCAAATAGTTCCTTCTGCTTGCTGACCTGAAGACTACCTCAAACTGGCGATAATGGCCCTAACATGTATTCCCTTATAACATTATTCAGATACTTTTTGTAAAATATTACATTTTACATCCTATTGAGTAAATTCAACTATCAGTTTTAGAATAGCTGTTTCCATCTTCATCTGTTCTATAGGACTGTAGGTTGGTGTACAGTAGAAGGAGAGAATATAAATCCGAACAAATCAAATGTATTTGTCACATACACATGGTTGCAGATGTTAATGCGAGTGTAGCGAAATGCTTGTGCTTCTAGTTCCGACAATGCAGTAATCTAACCTAACAATTCCAAAACTACTACCTAATACACACAAGTGTAAAGGAATAAAGGGATAAGAATATGTACATAAATATATATGAATGAGTGATGGTACAGAACGGCATAGGCAAGATGCAGTAGATGGTATCGAGTACAGTATATACATATGAGATGAGTAATGTAGGGTATGTAAACAAAGTGGCATAATTTAAAGTGGCTAGTGATACATGTATTACATAAAGATGCAGTAGATGATAGAGTACAGTATATACATATACATATGAGATGAATAATGTAAGGTATGTAACACATTATATTAATTAAGTAGCATTGTTTAAAATGGTTAGTGATGTATTTTACAACAATTCCCATTATTAAAGTGGCTGGAGTTGAGTCAGTGTGTTGGCAGCAGCCACTCAATGTTAGTGGTGGCTGTTTAACAGTCTGATGGCCTTGAGATAGAAGCTGTTTTTCAGTCTCTCGGTCCCAGCTTTCATGCACCTGTACTTACCTCGCCTTCTGGATGATAGCGGAGTGAACAGGCAGTGGCTTGGGTGGTTGGTGTCCTTGATGATCTTTATGGCCTTCTTGTGACATCGGGTGGTGTAGGTGTCCTGGAGGGCAGGTAGTTTGCCTCCGGTGATGCGTTGTGAGAGCTCACTACCCTCTGGAGAGCCTTACGGTTGTGGGCGGAGCAGTTTCCGTACCAGGCGGTGATACAGCCCGACAGGATGCTCTCGATTGTGCATCTGTAGAAGTTTGTGAGTGTTTTTGGTGACAAGCCAAATTTCTTCAGCCTCCTGAGGTTGAAGAGGCGCTGCTGCGCCTTCTTCACGATGCTGTCTGTGTGGGTGGACCAATTCAGTTTGTCTGTGATGTGTATGCCGAGGTACTTAACTACCCTCTCCACTACTGTCCCATCGATGTGGATAGGGGGGTGCTCCCTCTGCTGTTTCCTGAAGTCCACAATTATCTCCTTAGTTTTGTTGACGTTGAGTGTGAGGTTATTTTCCTGACACCACACTCCAAGGGCCTCACCTCCTCCCTGTAGGCCGTCTCGTCGTTGTTGGTAATCAAGCCTACCACTGTAGTGTCGTCCGCAAACTTGATGATTGAGTTGGAGGCGTGCGTGGCCACACAGTCGTGGGTGAACAGGGAGTACAGGAGAGGGCTCAGAACGCACCCTTGTGGGGCCCCAGTGTTGAGGATCAGTGGGGTGGAGATGTTGTTACCTACCCTCACCACCTGGGGGCGGCCCTTCAGGAAGTCCAGTACCCAGTTGCACAGGGCGGGTTCGAGACCCAGGGTCTCGAGCTTGATGACGAGTTTGGAGGGTACTATGGTGTTAAATGCTGAGCTGTAGTCTCACATAGGTATTCCTCTTGTCCAGATGGGTTAGGGCAGTGTGCAGTGTGGTTGAGATTGCATCGTCTGTGGACCTATTTGGGCGGTAAGCAAATTGGAGTGGGTCTAGGGTGTCAGGTAGGGTGGAGGTGATATGGTCTTAACTAGTCTCTCAAAGCACTTCATGATGACGGAAGTGAGTGCTACGGGGCGGTAGTCGTTTAGCTCAGTTACCTTAGCTTTGTTGGGAACAGGAACAATGGTGGCCCTCTTGAAGCATGTGGGAACAGCAGACTGGGATAAGGAATGATTGAATATGTTCGTAAACACACCAGCCAACTGGTCAGACAAACAGAACAGGCCATGGTCCACAGGCTAAGTTTTACTCTAGAGAAGTGCTCAGAGGCCTCAGAGAAAAGCAAACAGCAGCCTTTATTTTAAGGGGTGGATCAGCTTTAAAACCTCTACTAACTCCCCATCCCCTGACACTAATTTGCATAAAGCATCGGACATAAATATCCCTAGAAAATATTCCTATTCATGAAATCACCAATTAAATATATTAGCCTTTTGTTAATCACCCTGTTAATCACCCAAAGCTAGACAAGTATTTGTGTAAGTTTATCATAGCCTAGCATAGCATTATGCCCTGCTAGCAGCAGGCAACATTTTCACGAAAATAAGAAAAGCAATCAAATGAAATAATTTACCTAATGTTTTCACTCACGAGACTCCCAGTTAGATAGCAAATGTTCCTTTTTTCCAAAAATATTATTTTTGTAGGTGAAATAGCTCCGTTTGTTCTTCAGTCTGGCTGAGAAATCGACCGGAAAATGCGGTCACTACAACGGCAAACTTTTTCCCAAATTAGCTCCATAATATCGACAGAAACATGGCAAAGGTTATTTAGAATCAAGCCTCAAGGTGTTTTTCACATATCCATTCGATAATATATCCACCGGGACAATTGGTTTCTGATTAGAAGCGATTGGAATAATGGCTACCTCTGTATTTTATGCAAGATTTTCTGCGGGAGCCATCATGTGACCACTTGCTCAATGTGGTCCCTTACGGCTATTATTCAACATAAATGTGTAAAAAGACATTACAATGCTGTAGACACCTTGGGGAATACGTAGAAAGCATAAGCTCATTCGTAGCCCATTCACAGCCATATAAGGAGTCATTGACATGCAGCGCTTTCAAAATATGAGGCACTTCCTGATTGGATTTTTATCTGGGTTTCGCCTGTAACATCAGTTCTGTTGCACTCACAGACAATATCTTTGCAGTTTTGGAAACTTTAGAGTGTTTTCTATCCAAAGCTGTCAATTATATTCATAGTCGAGCATCTTGTCGTGACAAAATATCCAGTTTAAAATGGGAATGTTTTTATACAAAAATGAAAATACTGCCCCCTAGTCACAAAAGGTTAATATTGCTTTCACATGAGAGGTAGCTCTCGTTCCATTGCTTTTCTACAGACAATGGAATTCTCCAGTTGGAACATTAGGATGTTTTTATTATAAATGTTCAATAAAGACTGATTCTATACATAGTTTGATATGTTTCTACAACCGGTAATATAACTTTTCGGAATTTTCGTCTGACCTTTCCGCTGGAAGTTGCACGCGCGTTTCGATTTGTTTACCAAACGCTCTAACAAAAGGAGGTATATGGACATAAATGATGAACTTTATCGAGCAAATCAAACATTTATTGTGGAACTGGGATTCCTGGGAGTGCATTATGATGAAGATCATCAAAGGTAAGTGAATATTTATAATGCTATTTCTGACTAATGTTGACTGCGCAACATGGAAGGTATTTATTTTGGCTGGTTTGGGCTCTGAGCTCCGTACTCAGATTATTGCATGGTTTGCTTTTTCCTTAGAGATCGGGCTACTTTTTTCAACATTCTGTTAAAAATCACGCAACATTTCAACATCCTGCTACTCATGCCAGGAATATAGTATATGCATATGATTAGTATGTGTGCATAGAAAATACTCTGAAGTTTCTAGAACTGGTTCAATGGTGTCTGTGACTATAACAGAACGAGTTCCGTGGTCAAAATCGCCAGAAAACCTGGTCACTAAATCGTCGTAGAAAAAATCAATCCGCCAGTCCATGTATTGTCTATTGGAAGGAAAAATACTTATGGCTGAGAATACAGTTCCTATAGCTTCCAAACGATGTCGCCAGTGTTGTGATTTTGATTCAACTAAATCATTGTTCATCTGAGTAATAGCCACATCCGGTTGTCAAGTCCACAGCTGTAAACAATGTTGACTACGTTTCCCAAACTTGTGCCTATTGAATACAGATCGCTCCGTGATCAATTTGATCGTTTATTAACGTTTAGTAATACCTAAAGTTGGATTACAGAAGTAGTTTGAAGTGTTTTGTCAAAGTTTATAGGCAACTTTTTTAATTTAAAAAAAAAACGTCGCGTTTAAAAAATGTGTTTTTCCTGGATCTGACGGTCTTCATAAATGGACATTTTGGGTACACAAGGACCGATTTAATCGAAAAAAAAAGACCCAATTGTGATGTTTATGGGACATATAGGAGTGCCAACAAAGAATCTCGTCAAAGGTAATGAATGTTTTATATTTTATTTCTGCGTTTTGTGTAGCGCCGGCTACGCTAATTCCTTTGTTTACGTCCCTTCTGTTATTTTGGCGTGTTGCCTGCTATCAGATAATAGCTACTCATGCTTTTGCCGAAAAGCATTTTACAAATCTGACTCGTTGGCTAGATTCACAACGAGTGTAGCTTGAATTGAGTACCCTGCATGTGAATTTTAATGAACGTTTGAGTTTTAACGAGTGCTATTAGCATTTGGCGTAGCGCATTTGCATTTATTGTTGGCAGGGGGTGCGGTTGCGTCCCAGGTGGGCCAGAGAGGTTAAAGTTGTTTTGAAATTTGACACAGCGGTTCCATTAAAGGAAAAGTTTATCTAAAGTTCCATGCATAACACTTGAATTTTCATCAACATTTATAATGAGTATTTCTGTGAATTGATGTGGCTCTCTGCAAAATCCCAGCATGTTTTGGAAGCAAAACATTACTGAACGTAACACGCCGATGTAAAATGAGATTTTTGGAAATAAATATGCACTTTATCGAACAAAACATACATGTATTGTGTAAAGTGAAGTCCTATGAGAGTCATCTGATGAAGATCATCAAAGGTTAGTGATACATTTTCTCTCTATTTGTGCCTTTTGTGACTCCTCTCTTTGGCTGGAAAAATGGCCACTTGGTGTTGACTTAACATAATATTTTGTGGAGCTTTCACTGTAAAGCATTTTTGGAATCAAACACTGTGGCTGGATTAATGAGAATGTTGTCTTTAAAATGGTGCCTAATACTTGTATGTTTGAGAAATTTGATTTTTGAGATTTCTGTTGATTTGTATTTGGCGCCCTGCAATTTCATTGGCTGTTGGTGAGGGGTACGGCTAGCGGAAAGGGGTTGCTGATAAGGCAGAGTTCATCCGTCCAGTGTCTGTGTTCTTTTGACATTCTTAATCTTTTCTTTTTGTTGGCCAGTCTGAGATATGGCTTTTTCTTTGCAACTCTGCCTAGAAGGCCAGCATCCCGGAGTTGCCTCTTCACTGTTGACATTGAGACTGGTGTTTTGCAGGTACTATTTAAAGCTGCCAGTTGAGAACTTGTGCGGCATCTGTTTCTCAAACTAGGCACTCTAATGTACTTGTCTGCTTGCTCAGTTGTGCACTGCGGCCTCCCACTCCTCTTTCTTTTCTGGTTAGACCAGTTTGAGCTGTTCTCTGAAGGGAGTAGTACACATCATTGTATGAGATCTTTAGTTTCTTGGAAATATCAAATCAAAGTTTATTTGTCACATGTGCAGAATACAACAGTGAAATGCTTACTTACAGGCTCTAACCAATGGTGCGAAAAAAAAGTTGCGTGTAGGTAAGTACAGAAATAAAACAACAGTAAAAAGACATTTGAAAAAAGCTTATTGAGGTATTATGTACACGTAGGTATCGTTAAAGTGACTATGCATATATGACAGAGAGTAGCAGAAGCGTATGAAGAGGGGTTGGCGGGTGGCGGGACACAATGCAGATAGCCCGGTTAGCCAATGTGCCGGAGCACTGGTTGGTCGGGCCAATTTAGGTAGTATGTACATGAATGTATAGTTAAAGTGACTATGCATATAAGATTAACAGAGAGTAGCAGCAGCGTAAAAGAGGGGTTGGGGGGTACACAATGCAAATAGTCCAGGTAACCATTTGGTTACCTGATCAGGAGTCTTATGGCTTGGGGGTAAAAACTGTTGAGAAGACTTTTTGTCCTAGACTTGGCACTCCGGTACCGCTTGCCATGCGGTAGTAAAGTGAACAGTCTGTGGCTCGTGTCTTTGACAATTTTTAGGGCCTTCCTCTGACACCGCCTGGTGTAGAGGTCCTGGATGGCAGGGAGGCAGGGAGTGGACTTTGCCCCAGTGATGTACTGGGCCGTATGCACTACCCTCTGAAGTGCCTTGCGGTCGGTGTTGCAGCTGTAGAACCTTTTAATGATCTCTAGACCCATGCCAAATCTTTTCATTTTCCTCAGGGTGAATAGGCTTTGTCGTGCCCTCTTCATGACTGTCTTGGTGTGTTTGGACAAATCTAGGTTGATGTGGACACCAAGGAATTTGAAGCTCTCATCCTGCTCCACTACAGCCCTGTCGATGAGAATGGGGACGTGCTCAGTGCTCACTTTCCTGTAGTCCACAATCATCTCCTTAGTCTTGGTTGTGTTGTCAGCAAACTTAATGATGGTGTTGGAGTCGTGCCTGGCCATGCAGTCGTGGGTGAACAGGGAGTATAGGCGGGGACTGAGCATGCACCCCTGGGGAGCTCCAGTGCTGAGGATCAGCGTGGCTGATGTGTTGCTACCTCCCCTCACCACCTGGAGGCAGCCTGTCAGGAAGTCCAGGATCCAGTTGCAGAGGGAGGTGTTTAGTCCCAGGATCCATAGCTTGGTGATGAGCTTTAAGGGTACTATGGTGTTGAATGCTGAGTTGTAGTCAATGGACAGCATTCTCACATAGGTGTTCCTTTTGTCCAGGTGGGAAAGGGCAGTGTGGAGTGCAATAGAGATTGCATCATCTGTGGATCTGTTTGGGCGGTATGCAAATTGGAGTGGGTCTAGTGTTTCTGGGATAATGGTGTTGATGTGAGCCATTACCAGCCTTTCAAAGCACTTAATGGCTATGGAGGTGAGTGCTACGGGTCTGTAGTCATGTTCAAAATCAAATCAAATGTATTTATATAGCCCTTCGTACATCAGCTGATATCTCAAAGTGCTATACAGAAACTGAGCCTAAAACCCCAAACAGCAAGCAATGCAGGTGTAGAAGCACGTTGGCTAGTAAAAACTCCCTAGAAAGGCCAAAACCTAGGAAGAAACCTAGAGAGGAACCAGGCTATGTGGGGTGGGCAGTCCTCTTCTGACTGTGCCGGGTGGAGATTATAACAGAACATGGCCAAGATGTTCAAATGTTCATAAATGACCAGCATGGTCCAATAATAATAAGGCAGAACAGTTGAAACTTGAGCAGCAGCACGCCAGGTGGACTGGGGACGGCAAGGAGTCATCATGTCAGGTAGTCCTGAGGCATGGTCCTATGGCTCAGGTCCTATGAGAGGGAGAAAGAAAGAGAGAAAGAGAGAATTAGAGAGGGCACACACAAATTCACACAGGACACCGAATAGGACAGGAGAAGTACTCCAGATATAACAAACTGAACCTAGCCCCCCGACACAAACTACTGCAGCATAAATACTGGAGGCTGAGACAGGAGGGGTCAGGAGACACTGTGGCCCCATCCGAGGACACCCCCGGACAGGGCCAAACAGGAAGGATGTTGCCTTTGTGTTCTTGGGCACAGGGACTATGATGGTCTGCATAGGATATTACAGGTTTTGATGTCCCGTTGGTAGGATATTTGTGATCTTACCTCATCTAGTTTATTGTCCTGTGATTGCACATTGGCGAGTAATATTGACGGTAACGGCAGCTTTCCTAGTTGTCTTACAAGGTATCCGGCTCTTCGTCCTCTGCGTCACTTCCTTTTGCGAATAATTAGGATGTCTGCCCTGTGGGGTGTTTGGAGAATATTGTGTGAGTCCTGCTTGCTGCTGTTGTTTTTGAAGAAATCTTTGTCTAATCCGTGGTGAGTGATCGCTGTCCTGATATCCAGAAGAGCTTTTCTTCGTAAGATACAGTTGCAGAAACATTATGTACAAACTAATTTATAAATTTCGCGAAAACCCCCCACATAATAGCACAATTGGTTAGGAGGCCGTAAAACGGTGGCCATCTCCTCCGGCACCATTTTGCTTCTTGCATGGAATAGCCTTAATTTCTCAGAATAGACTGACGAGTTTCAGAAGAAAGTTATTTGTTTCTGGCCATTTTGAGCCTGTAATCTATACCACAAATGCTGATGCTCAACTAATCTAATGAAGGCCAGTTTTATTGCTTCTTTAATTAGAACAACAGTTTTCAGCTGTGCTAACATAATTGCAAAAGGGTTCTGGGTCCTGTGTGGCTCAGTCGGTAGAGCATGGCGCTTGCAACGCCAAGCGTCGTGGGTTCGATTCCCGCTAGGGCCACCCATATGTAAAAGTAGTGGCCCCAGCCGACTTGTAAGTCGCTTTGGACAAAAGCGTCTGCTAAATGGGATATATATGATCAATTAGCCTTTCACAATGATAAACTTGGATTAGCTAACACAACGTGCCATTGGAACACAGGAGTGATGGTTTCTGATAATGGGCCTCTGTACGCCTATGTAGATATTCCATAAAAAAGCATTTTTCATATACAAAAGTCATTTATAACTGTATTTCTGATCAATAGATGTTATTTTAATGGACAAATTTTAAAGGACATTTCTAAGTGCCCCCAAACCTTTGCACGGTCGTGTACATACACACTTTTTCTTTTTTGAATATACCTTTATTTTTCCCCACAAACCCTACCACCCATCGCCCAAATGGAGTAAACTAATAAACAATATCACTTAGGCTTCTACCTTCAGTTTATACATTCTATACATAGTTTACAGACACAATCTATTTCACAATAGTTATATTTTGTTTGTTTTTAGTCCTAGCCTTCCTCTATTTCTGATGCCCATCCAGTTTGATTTCCACTTGTAACTGTGCTATTTCACAAAAGCTCCAATTCTAAACACATTTTACAGACCCCGTGAGTTTTACATTTGTTATCTTGTTGTTATTAATTCCACTCTTCAGCTCCATTCAACCCCTCCATTGATCTCTTAACACAATCGATTTGCCATATATATTTTCAACTGTGCTGTGATGCTTCACAAAAGTACTGAACCTTTCTATTCTCATAGTTTCTATAGATTGTTAATTAAAGATAAACATTTTTGCTAAAATCATTATATTATTGCTCGATTGACTATGACTTTTCAAATCACCCAGTATTGCTATTTGCAGCATTAGTTCTAGGTAAATGTTGCAATTCTTCAGCCATTCCTGGATCTGTGTCCAAAAATGAGCTACATATGGACAGTACAAAAATAAATGATCTAATGACTCTGCCTCCTCGCAGCAAAATCTGCCGAGCTGGGAAGATTGTATCCCCCATATATATACATAACATTCTATTAGTTGCAAGAATTTTGTATAACAATTTAAATTGAAAAATGTTAAGTTTTGAATCCCCTATCATCGTTGCCTGGAGAAGGGAATACAACTGTTGCTTCAAGTTCCAAAGAGGCCTGCTAGATGATAGGATCCATGGCTTAGAGGTCACAGGTCATGTTAGCACTACCCTGAGATTTGAGCTGACATATAAAACGTGGATTTGCCTAATGGTCCTCTACGAGGTATGTTGATACCGAAACTCAGATTTGATGAAAATACAGTGCCTTGCGAAAGTATTCGGCCCCCTTGAACTTTGCGACCTTTTGCCACATTTCAGACTTCAAACATAAAGATATAAAACTGTATTTTTTTGTGAAGAATCAACAACAAGTGGGACACAATCATGAAGTGGAACGACATTTATTGGATATTTCAAACTTTTTTAACAAATCAAAAACTGAAAAATTGGGCGTGCAAAATTATTCAGCCCCTTTACTTTCAGTGCAGCAAACTCTCCAGAAGTTCAGTGAGGATCTCTGAATGATCCAATGTTGACCTAAATGACTAATGATGATAAATACAATCCACCTGTGTGTAATCAAGTCTCCGTATAAATAAACCTGCACTGTGATAGTCTCAGAGGTCCGTTAAAAGCGCAGAGAGCATCACGAAGAACAAGGAACACACCAGGCAGGTCCGAGATACTGCTGTGAAGAAGATTAAAACCGGATTTGGATACAAAAAGATTTCCCAATTAAAATGATGAAGACAACAATAAACTCAGTGCATAGCAGTGTCATTTGAAGTTTGCTGTGCTCTTTGTTCAATTCTCCTGTTTTTAACTTGTCTGAAATGTTCTGGATTCTGTTAAGAGGAATGTGGATAAACTGATTTTCTGCCCGGACAAGGATACAGAAGATATGTTGTAGACAATCTGCTATCCCTGAGAGTTTGCCAACATGATCTAAAATTGGTATCTACTGTAATACAGAGATGTGTTTGGGCATGTATGGCCATGTTTACCTGCCTTTGTCTGCTTCCTCTCGTCTCACTGGTGTCTTTGTCTCAGTCTCCTGCGGAGCGTGCCGTTGCCGTGACGGCATGACAGAGACATCGCATTGGAAACACTGTTGGTGCAATGTCAGGGAAAGATATACCTCAGAAAAGATACTTTGGGGTGTTATTCCCCTTTGGTATTTCATCCTATTCTTAAACATGTGTTAAAGTGAAATAATAAGAGTGTGTTTTTGCATCTGGAAAGTATTCAGACCCCTTGACCTTTTCCACATTTTGTTACGTTACAGCCATATTCTAAAATTGATTAAGGATAGTGGGCAGCATTTTCACATTTGGATGAAAAGCGTGCCCAGAGAAAATTGCCTCCAACTCAGTACCAGATGCTAATATATGCATAGAAAACACTCTGAAGTTTCTAAAACTGTTTGAATGATGTCTGTGAGTATAACATAACTCATATGGCAGGCACAAACCTGAGAAAAAATCCAACCAGGAAGTGGGAAATCTGAGGTTTGTAGATTTTCAACTCAGCCCCTATTAAAACTACAGTGGGATATGGGTCATCTTGCATTTCCTAAGGCTTCCACTAGATGTCAACAGTCTTTAGAACGTTGTCTCAGGCTTCTACTGTGAGGGGGGCTGAATGAGAGGGGTCTGCCAGCAGCCTCGGTCTCGTGATACGTGGTCATGCGAAAGTTACCTCTTGTTCCATTGCTTTTCTATAGACAAATTCATTCTCCGGTTGGGAAATTATTGAACATTTATGATAAAAACATCCTAAAGATTTATTCTATACATCGTTTGATTTGACCAGTAATATAACTTTTTGGAATTTTCGTCCGACATTTCCGCTGGACTTGCCCGCGCCTCGTGAGTTTCGATTTGTTTACTAAACGCCCTAACAAAAGGAGGAATTTGGACATAAATGATGGACTTTATGGAACAAATCAAACATTTATTGTGGAACTATGACTCTTGGGAGTGCATTCTGACTAAAATCAAAGGTAAGTGAATATGTATAATGCTATTTCTGACTTATGTTGACTCCAACATGGCGGATATATTCTTGGGTTGCGTATGTTGTCTGAGTGCCGTACTCAGATTATTGCATGGTTTACTTTTTCCGTAAAGTTTTTTTGAAATCTGACAGCGGTTGCATTAAGGAGAAGTATACCTTTAAATCTGTGAATAACACTTGTATCTTTTATTAATGTTTATTATGAGTATTTCTGTGATTTGATGTGGCTCTGTGCAAATTCACGGGATGTTTTGGAGGCAAAGCCAAATGTAAACTGAGGTTTTTGGATATAAATATGAACAAAACATACATGTATTGTGTAACGTGTTGTCCCGGGAGTGTCATCTGATGAAGAATATCAAAGTTTAGTGATTCATTTTATCAATATGTCTGCTTTTTGCGACTCCTCTCTTTGCTTGGAAAATCACTGTATGCTTTCTGTAACCAGTTGCTGACCTAACATAATGATATGTTCTGCTTTCACTGTGATTGGATTAACGAGAATTTTATCTTTAAAATGGTGCTTAATACTTGTATGTTTGAGAAAATTATGAGATTTCTGTTGATTGAATTTGGCGCCCTGCAATTTCATTGGCTGTCCGCAAGCAGATCATCAGTCCTAGACAGGTTAAATAGTTTTTTTCCTCTTAATCTACACACAATACTCCATAATGACTAATCAAAAACAGGTTTTTATACATGTAAATGTGATATTTATATATTTTTTATAACTATTCAGACCCTTTACTCAGTACTTTGTTGAAGCACATTTAGCAACGATTACAGCCTTGAGTCTTCTTGGGTATGACACCACAAGCTTGGCACACCTGTATTTGGGGAGTTTCTCCCATTATTCTCTGCAGATCTTCTCAAGCTCTGTTAGGTTGGATGGGGCGCATTTCTGCACAGCTATTTTCAGGTCTCTCCAGAGATGTTCGATCGGGTTCAAGTCTGTGATCTGACTGGGCCACTCAAGGACATTCAGAGACTTATCCCGAAGCCACACCTGCGTTGTCTTGGCACTGTTCTTCGGGTTGTGGTCCTGTTGGAAGATGAACATTCGCCCCAGTCTGAGGTCCTGAGCGCTCAGCAGCAGGTTTAGATCAAGGATCTCTCTGTACATTGCTCTGTTAATCTTTCCCTCGATCCTGACTAGTCTCCCAGTCCCTGCCACTGAAAAACATCCCCACAGCATGATGCTGCCATCACTTAGCATTCAGGCTAAAGAGTTCAATCTTGGTTTCATCAGACCAGATAATCTTGGGATTGATTGATGGACATGTCAAATGATTTGCAGTAACTTACAATGTTATTAGAATAGGTACATATGCATCTGTTATATCTCAATATCAAATATTTTACAGGAAAATCACATTAAAGTTGTAACAATCCGGGTGTCGTGGGTGTGGAGTCAAAGGCCGGAGACAGAGAGTACAATGCTGTGCTCTTTAATGCACTAAACGCACCTCAGGGTGCTAACAATGATCACTGCCCCAAAACACAGGGAATGTCAAAATGACGATTCAAAAAGGCACGACTAGGAACTAACACGTTCCTCTGATACAGACCAGAAGGTTACAAAGAATAATCCCGCACAACAACCAGGCGGGCCGGCTGTCTAATAAAGACAAACTAATCATACACACAGGTGCTACCAATAAACATACAAGGAGCGGGAGAAAAGACAATCAGTGGCAGCTAATAGGCCGGTGACGACGACCGCCGAGCGCCACCTGACCGAGAAGGGAAACCACCCTCAGTCGGACTCGTGACAAAAGTTGTCATGTTATCAAAAACTTAAATTCTAAAGGAAAGTGTTCGCAACATATACTGTTGCGTTTTGTCAGAAATTTCACCAAAGGTCAAAACCGAAATGTAGTCAAGCAGAATTCCATGCATACCCCTCTTCACACATAAACAGACAGCGAGAAAAAAAACAGGAAGGAAAAAAGAAGAGAATGATCCACTGAGATATGTCACCTCTTACGTTTTCACACTTTCTGAGATCGAGGTGACAAACAATGAGTGCCATTATGGATCCAGTATTCTGACACGATTCCTGTCAGAAATGACAGCTGTAATTAGGAAACTGGAATAGTCGGCCTGAAAGAGAGCAGCACTTGTGCTGACGGGGTCAAAGGTTCAACCACGCATCCAGCAACATGAAGTGCAACTTCATAAACTGTGGGAGGTTACCGTGATGTTGACTCTCTCCGGCTCTAATAGCACCACCACTAGTCACATCAGTCTGTAGAGATTTGTGTAGAATACAATTATATTTGAATGTGAAAATGGCAAGTGTTAATAAAGTATTGATTAGTCTGTTTATAAAAATGTAGTTAATTTATTTAGCATAAAATCTTAACGTACATAACACTTTATTCATGCAATTAACTGAATTATAATAATAAAGTGTATAAATAGATTAATATAAAGTGTTACCAAATATAGTTTAAGGGGCATTTTCTTCGTTAGTGTATTCTGTGATCTGAGTGGCTCACCAGATTATGGGCTCACGTTTTGCCTCTCTTACCCAACAAACAGTATCATCTACCACACACCCTGGTATGGTGCAGTAGCTATCTTCATCCTATTTCCGCCAATCTGTCAAAGTTGAAACCGCTTTAATAGAATAGGATTAAGGCGAGGGGCCCCCTGTCACTGTGACACACAGGGAACTGCAAACACTGTGCACGTGTCATTGTGTGCTGCCGTGCTGGACTACAGATAGGCAGCTGGAAAAGGTCCAAATGAGTCAACAGGCATGTCCGCTGTGATTGGAACCTGAGGGAGTGTGCTCAGTCTGGGGGAAGTAATACCCCCTGCCCATGGCCCGGCTGCCCCCTCCGCAAACTGATATATTTTAACGGGAGCTCCAGGCAAGGCCAGTTTATACATATTCAACTTGACAGGCGATCCAGGAGGAAACAAGACCAATGACCCAGATTCATCTGCTCTGATGCGAGGACTAAAGAGCGAACTAGAGCTACCAAATGTCTTTCCACCTTTTTTTGCCCCTTTTTATGTCCTATTTTTGGTTTTGATGTTTCTCTTTCTTTCCCTTTCAGTAGAAGGGGCACTCTTGCAGGAATGTATTCCTGCTGCTTCGTTACAGTGTGTTTTGTTTTCTGAACAATTTAGAGGGGTTATAATAGATAAACTCCTAAAGAACAACATTGGCCGATTATGCTTGTTCTGAGTCAACTGGAAAACACGAGGGCTTGTTAAGAAAAATGTAGTAAATGTCACAATGCAAATCTATTTTTATTGAAAGAAACTTATTCTATTGCCATGCTCTTATTCACTCCTTTCCACCCGCAACTTTAGATTACTTTACACAACTTTAGATTGTTCAAATAGCTCTACTTTTCCATCATCCAAAAGAGTCAATCAAAATCTAACCAACTGTCACCTCACAACTCAGATCAGTGAGTTTGATTCTCCTAACTCAACACACCGTGTCAACGTACTTATCAACATCTGTCTTTCCAAAAATATGGATTGCTTCAGCTTCCTATTGCCCATGTACAACCAGTCCAATCTGTGCATTCATAGTCAAGCCAAGTACAGGTATGTCTGTCACTATGCTTTGATTTAATTTCTGTCTTGCCTTCCACACCCGGATTATTGCTTCAAGAGGGCCATGCTTCAAGAGGGCCATGCTTCAAGAGGGCCACCATCGTTCCTGTTCCCAAGAAAGCTAAGGTAACTGAGCTAAACGACTACCGCCCCGTAGCACTCACTTCCGTCATCATGAAGTGCTTTGAGAGACTAGTCAAGGACCATATCACCTCCACCCTACCTGACTCCCTAGACCCACTCCAATTTGCTTACCGCTCAAATAGGTCCACAGACGATGCAATCTCAACCACACTGCACACTGCCCTAACCCATCTGGACAAGAGGAATACCTATGTGAGAATGCTGTTCATCGACTACAGCTCGGCATTCAACACCATAATACCCTCCAAGCTCGTCATCAAGCTCGAGACCCTGGGTCTCGACCCCGCCCTGTGCAACTGGGTACTGGACTTCCTGACGGGCCGCCCCCAGGTGGTGAGGGTAGGTAACAACATCTCCTCCCCGCTGATCCTCAACACTGGGGCCCCACAAGGGTGCGTTCTGAGCCCTCTCCACAACAGTGGTAGGCTTGATTACCAACAACAACGAGACGGCCTACAGGGAGGAGGTGAGGGCCCTCGGAGTGTGGTGTCAGGAAAATAACCTCACACTCAACGTCAACAAAACTAAGGAGATGATTGTGGACTTCAGGAAACAGCAGAGGGAACACCCCCCTATCCACATCGATGGAACAGTAGTGGAGAGAGTAGCAAGTTTTAAGTTCCTCGGCATACACATCACAGACAAACTGAATTGGTCCACTCACACAGACAGCATCGTGAAGAAGGCGCAGCAGCGCCTCTTCAACCTCAGGAGGCTGAAGAAATTCGGCTTGTCACCAAAAGCACTCACAAACTTCTACAGAGGCACAATCGAGAGCATCCTGGCGGGCTGTATCACCGCCTGGTACGGCAACTGCTCCACCCTCAAACGTAAGGCTCTCCAGAGGGTAGTGAGGTCTGCACAACGCATCATCGGGGGCAAACTACCTGCCCTCCAGGACACCTACACCACCCGATGTTACAGGAAGGCCATAAAGATCATCAAGGACATCTACCACCCGAGCCACTGCCTGTTCACCCCGCTATCATCCAGAAGGCGAGGTCAGTACAGGTGCATCAAAGCTGGGACCGAGAGACTGAAAAACAGCTTCTATCTCAAGGCCATCAGACTGTTAAACAGCCACCACTAACATTGAGTGGCTGCTGCCTACACACTGACACTGACTCAACTCCAGCCACTTTAATAATGGGAATTGATGGGAAATGTTGTAAATATATCACTAGCCACTTTAAACAATGCTACCTTATATAATGTTACTTACCCTACATTATTCATCTCTCATCTCTCTTCATCTCTTATTCATCTTATGTACATATTCTTTATCCCCTTACACTGTGTATAAGACAGTAGATTAGGAATTGTTAGTTAGATTACTTGTTGGTTATTACTGCATTGTCGGAACTAGAAGCACAAGCATTTCGCTACACTCGCATTAACATCTGCTAACCATGTGTATGTGACAAATAAAATTCGATTTGATTTGATTTGTGGAAAACTTTTGGGGACCCCACTTTATGTGTACCCTCCTCTTGGATCTTATACCAACTCTCTTGGACCTTCCCCCAAGCACCCAATTACCACAATGAACAGAATAATTAATCACACTGAGTACCTTTACTGCTGCAAGTCCTCATCCAACAGTGTTGCTAAAGGCATTTTTAGATAATGTCCTGATTTCAGGGATCAAATAGCCTAGCTTTAGCGGCATGTGAAAGATGCTACTAGTCTTCCAAGAGACAAGTCTGGAGTCCTGATGTAATACACAGCAAGGGGCAGGTTTTGGGCGTAATTGAATGTCTCTCATTGAAATGCAGAAATACATTGTAATTAAATACATTGTAATTATTGTTTATATAACAGTTAGCTACAGCTGTCAGCATAAACCTCACCTGTCAAAAAACATTACTGATTTGCTTTTTGGCTCTTGAAATTGTGATATAAAATGTTGCCCTCCATGCAAAAGTGCAGGCCTGTGTTATGAAGTAGCCTCCAGTGAGGTTTGCACTTGCAGTTTGTAGGGTAAAGCAATGTAAATATCATAACCCTTTGAGTTGCAGTGTTCCTCAGGAGATTCCTATAATGTAGACTAGATTGGAAGGCACAGTGCCTTACCTCTTTTGATTTCAGTCATCTTTCAAATGTAAATGTTTAATGTACATAATTAAGAGACCTCTTTTGATCCAATTTTAGAAGAAATGTCTACACAAATCTTAAATAATTGTAACCTCTGATCTGAGATGGGTTCTATTGTGGGGACAATTAGATCTAATTGTGTCGACAGCATATAGTTAAGCACTTGGATATATTGTACAGTAGGTTTAAGAAAAACCTTAGCTTAACAAGTATACAACACATAATATATATTTTTTTGTGGTTTTGAAATGATCTCCTGGCGGTTTTAACAAAACAGACAAATTTACTAAACTAAAGTTGATCACTGCAGCAAAAACCCCATCCCTGGATATAACCTCACTTAGCCCACCGTGTACCTATACGACTCTCAGCCCAGCCGAGTGCTTCGGGATAGCGGTGGTGGTGGTGGATAAGAAAACCTCCCCATGCAGGTAATATATACAGCATGGTTTCAAAAACTATTTGAAATAATTTCAAATACTTCAGCTGGGCTTGATTACGCTTGCCTGGCTCAAAGAAACAAATGGAATAATTGCAGAAAAGCAAAGCACACAAACTGTCATGCCCTGTTCGAAGTATATTGTGTTTGTCTGCATTTATTTGGTCAGGCCAGGGTGTGACATGGGTTGTTTGTGGTGTGTTTTGACTTGGGGGTGTCTAGCATAGTCTATGGCTGCCTGCGGCGGTTCTCAATCAGAGTCAGGTGATTATAGTTGTCTCTGATTGGGAACCATATTTAGGCAGCCATATTCTTTGAGTATTTCGTGGGTGATTGTTCCTGTCTCTGTGTTTGTTGTCACCAGATAGGCTGTATAGGTTTTCCCGTTTGTTGTTTTTGTATAGTTAGTTTTTCAATCATCATTAAACATGTCACAAAAATACCACGCTGCATTTTGGTCCGCTTCTCCTTCACCAGACGAGAACCGTTACACAAACCCCGCCCACCTGGCACTCCATGCAGACTAACTCAAATGCTAAGACTGAATAACTTTAGAATAGTATTTAAACCCAGATCTGACAGCACCTTCCTAAAGGAGAGTGAACAACTCCCTCCCCTTCAAATCCCCTCTGATGCTAGAGAGTACTGGGGCTCAGCTCGGTGGAGCATCCAGGTGAGTCCATCACCAGGCATAGCCTGGCTGGCCAGTGTGCTCCAGCAAGTTTGATGGACTTTGGACTCTTATCTGTGCCACTCAGTCCCCTACCAAACCCTGTATATAAGACCTGGAGGAAAATAGGGTATCCAGGTTTCCCAGGGAGAGGCACTGTGACTCGATAGCAAACCCAGGATGAGTGTGAGCTGCACTGCGCTTTAGTCACACTGCAAACCCCCAACCACCACCTCTACTCCTCTCTCAGAGTCTGTTCCAGATAAAAGCTTGGCCTGGGGTAGGACACATGGAAGCATCTGGAACCCCAGCTCACTAATGCTAGATTAAAGCCATGTGATGTGACTGATGGGAAATCAACCTACCCAGTTATACCCAACTCAGGTGCTGGGCTGTTGTGTGTTCATTATTTTAACTTCAATAATCCAGGTGGAAATTGTGATTAATTTGTGAGTTAGTATTTTTCCAAATGGATGTTGTGTTGAGATTTGAACTGGCATAAAGGTTTTGAAACAATGTGTCATGTGTTGTTAAACTTAATCCCCTGGACCGCCAGGTTTCCTGAACCAAAGTAATGCTGGCGGTATAAAAAACAACTCTTGCTTCTTATCTCTCCTCTGGTCTATGTGATACATTTGGTTTCCAGGTTCACAATTCAACCTTTTCTGAAATATCTGCCAAGCAAGGAGAAAACAGCAGCCAAATCATTCAACAACACACTCAGGAGGGGGCTTCTCATAAACACAACACACGGGCAGTTTTCAAAATAGCCTACATCATCACCCGACACGACGTGCTTTTTACTATATTGTCAGAAGCATCATCAGACCTCAGAATTCTCTTTCAATGCTCTGGAAACCAAGCAGAAAATGCTGTGCTCTAAGGATGGCATCGTAGCCACACAATTACATTAGAAGATAATTGTCGAACTGCTTAGAAACACCGTGTTCACAACCTTTATCTCCTAAATGATGTAGCTGGTGTATTTTGTTAACATTTAGGAATACATTACAAAATAGAATATACGGTTTTTACCAGGCACAAGTCAATCCATGCTTAAGTCCCCTGCGCTAAACAACATACATAACAAGCTCGAGAAATGTGTAAGGATGAAACAAAGTTTCACCCACATTTTAAATAAGAAATATCCACCTACCTTTCTTGCAAACTAAATTCCAACCAAATCAAATAACTTTGGTTTTTAAACTTGCACATGGCCTATTCCATGATATTTTGATTTGTTTTTTGGTTACTATATGATTTCATATGTGTTATTTCACAGTGGTGATGTCTTCACTATTATTCTACAATGTAGAAAATAATAAAAATGAAGAAAACCCTTGAATAAGCAGGTGTTCTAAAACTTTTGACCGGTACTGTATATTAAATAAATATTGAAAGATAAATGGCATCGACATTCAACTGAATGCAAAATAGAAGAACATTTTGGAGAAGCAGTAGCCAATGCAGTACTGCCATACAGGCCTAATATAAAATGTCAAGCTATATTTGTGCACAAATTGTTAAATATTTGATCAGGCTGACTTGAAGAATTATACGCAACATTTTGCTGTGTGGCAATACTGTGTTAGGATTCTGAAGGGCATACATTTATACAAAAGTTAACTGTATTAATACCATTATGCAGTTGAATTCCATCTATAGCTACTATCTAAGCACAAGGGGGCACACATGTAACGTTTCCAGAATGGGATAGTATTGTACATGTAATGTTATGCTCCCTTGTGAGTTCACGATAGAATTGCATGCTGTAGCTGGCTAGAGGAAGTCCTCAATTGCTGGATTCAGTCCATTGTAACATCTCGTCTGGACAGGTCACCGTCCTTAGTTAGTTAGCTAGCGTGTCACATGGAATGACGCAGGAGAGACAAAGCAGGTACGGGGAGTAAAACATTTAATAAAGATGGACACAGAACGAGACAGGAACAGCGTCAGCAAATACTAAATAGTAAATACTAATACAAAAGACAAATGCAATACAATGCAGCAGCGGGGAACTGGGATATAAAGGGTAGGAAATGAACAGGTGATAAGTGAGCCCAGGTGAGTCCAATAATGCTGATACGTGTGACAAGGGAAGGCAGGTGTGCGTGATGGATGCCAGAGTGCGTGATGCAGGGCAATCTGGCGACCTCAAGCGCCAGGAGGAGGCAAGAGCGGGAGCAGACGTGACATAGCGTCAACGAAGCTAACGTTAGCTTGTTACATTTACATTTACATTTAAGTCATTTAGCAGACGCTCTTATCCAGAGCGACTTACAAATTGGTGAATTCACCTTCTGACATCAGTGGAACAGCCACTTTACAATAGTGCATATAAATCATTTAAGGGGGGGGGGTGAGAGGATTACTTTATCCTATCCTAGGTATTCCTTGAAGAGGTGGGGTTTCAGGTGTCTCCGGAAGGTGGTGATTGACTCCGCTGTCCTGGCGTCGTGAGGGAGTTTGTTCCACCATTGGGGGGCCAGAGCCGCGAACAGTTTTGACTGGGCTGAGCGGGAACTGTACTTCCTCAGTGGTAGGGAGGCGAGCAGGCCAGAGGTGGATGAACGCAGTGCCCTTGTTTGGGTGTAGGGCCTGATCAGAACCTGGAGGTACTGCGGTGCCGTTCCCCTCACAGCTCCGTAGGCAAGCACCATGGTCTTGTAGCGGATGCGAGCTTCAACTGGAAGCCAGTGGAGAGAGCGGAGGAGCGGGGTGACGTGAGAGAACTTGGGAAGGTTGAACACCAGACGGGCTGTGGCGTTCTGGATGAGTTGTAGGGGTTTAATGGCACAGGCAGGGAGCCCAGCCAACAGCGAGTTGCAGTAATCCAGACGGGAGATGACAAGTGCCTGGATTAGGACCTGCGCCGCTTCCTGTGTGAGGCAGGGTCGTACTCTGCGGATGTTGTAGAGCATAAACCTACAGGAACGGGCCACCGCCTTGATGTTAGTTGAGAACGACAGGGTGTTGTCCAGGATCACGCCAAGGTTCTTAGCGCTCTGGGAGGAGGACACAATGGAGTTGTCAACCGTGATGGCGAGATCATGGAACGGGCAGTCCTTCCCCGGGAGGAAGAGCAGCTCCGTCTTGCCGAGGTTCAGCTTGAGGTGGTGATCCGTCATCCACACTGATATGTCTGCCAGACATGCAGAGATGCGATTCGCCACCTGGTCATCAGAAGGGGGAAAGGAGAAGATTAATTGTGTGTCGTCTGCATAGCAATGATAGGAGAGACCATGTGAGGTTATGACAGAGCCAAGTGACTTGGTGTATAGCGAGAATAGGAGAGGGCCTAGAACAGAGCCCTGGGGGACACCAGTGGTGAGAGCGCGTGGCGAGGAGACAGATTCTCGCCACGCCACCTGGTAGGAGCGACCTGTCAGGTAGGACGCAATCCAAGCGTGGGCCGCGCGGAGATGCCCAACTCGGAGAGGGTGGAGAGGAGGATCTGATGGTTCACAGTATCGAAGGCAGCCGATAGGTCTAGAAGGATGAGAGCAGAGGAGAGGGAGTTAGCTTTAGCAGTGCGGAGTGCCTCCGTGATACAGAGAAGAGCAGTCTCAGTTGAATGACTAGTCTTGAAACCTGACTGATTTGGATCAAGAAGGTCATTCTGAGAGAGATAGCGGGAGAGCTGGCCAAGGACGGCACGTTCAAGAGTTTTGGAGAGAAAAGAAAGAAGGGATACTGGTCTGTAGTTGTTGACATCGGAGGGATCGAGTGTAGGTTTTTTCAGAAGGGGTGCAACTCTCGCTCTCTTGAAGACGGAAGGGACGTAGCCAGCGGTCAGGGATGAGTTGATGAGCGAGGTGAGGTAAGGGAGAAGGTCTCCGGAAATGGTCTGGAGAAGAGAGGAGGGGATAGGGTCAAGCGGGCAGGTTGTTGGGCGGCCGGCCGTCACAAGAAGCGAGATTTCATCTGGAGAGAGATGGGAGAAAGAGGTCAGAGCACAGGGTAGGGCAGTGTGAGCAGAACCAGCGGTGTCGTTTGACTTAGCAAACGAGGATCGGATGTCGTCGACCTTCTTTTCAAAATGGTTGACGAAGTCATCTGCAGAGAGGGAGGAGTGGGGGGGGAGGGGGAGGAGGATTCAGTAAGGAGGAGAAGGTGGCAAAGAGCTTCCTAGGGTTAGAGGCAGATGCTTGGAATTTAGAGTGGTAGAAAGTGGCTTTAGCAGCAGAGACAGAGGAGGAAAATGTAGAGAGGAGGGAGTGAAAGGATGCCAGGTCCGCAGGGAGGCGAGTTTTCCTCCATTTCCGCTCGGCTGCCCGGAGCACTGTTCTGTGAGCTCGCAGTGAGTCGTCGAGCCACGGAGCGGGAGGGGAGGACCGAGCCGGCCTGGAGGATAGGGGACATAGAGAGTCAAAGGATGCAGAAAGGGAAGAGAGGAGGGTTGAGGAGGCAGAATCAGGAGATAGGTTGGAGAAGGTATGAGCAGAGGGAAGAGATGATAGGATGGAAGAGGAGAGAGTAGCGGGGGAGAGAGAGCGAAGGTTGGGACGGCGCGATACCATCCGAGTAGGGGCAGTGTGGGAAGTGTTGGATGAGAGCGAGAGGGAAAAGGATACAAGGTAGTGGTCAGAGACTTGGAGGGGAGTTGCAATGAGGTTAGTGGAAGAACAGCATCTAGTAAAGATGAGGTCGAGCGTATTGCCTGCCTTGTGAGTAGGGGGGAAGGTGAGAGGGTGAGGTCAAAAGAGGAGAGGAGTGGAAAGAAGGAGGCAGAGAGGAATGAGTCAAAGGTAGGCGTGGGGAGGTTAAAGTCGTCCAGGACTGTGAGAGGTGAGCCGTCCTCAGGAAAGGAGCTTATCAAGGCATCAAGCTCATTGATGAACTCTCCGAGGGAACCTGGAGGGCGATAAATGATAAGGATGTTAAGCTTGAAAGGGCTGGTAACTGTGACAGCATGGAATTCAAAGGAGGCGATAGACAGATGGGTAAGGGGAGAAAGAGAGAATGACCACTTGGGAGAGATGAGGATCCCGGTGCCACCACCCCGCTGACCAGAAGCTCTGGGGTGTGCGAGAACACGTGGGCGGACGAAGAGAGAGCAGTAGGAGTAGCAGTGTTATCTGTGGTGATCCATGTTTCCGTCAGTGCCAAGAAGTCGAGGACTGGAGGGAGGCATAGGCTGAGATGAACTCTGCCTTGTTGGCCGCTGATCGGCAGTTCCAGAGGCTACCGGAGACCTGGAACTCCACGTGGTCGTGCGCGCTGGGACCACCAGATTAGGTGGCCGCGGCCACGCGGTGTGGATCGTTTGTATGGTCTGTGCAGAGAGGAGAGAACAGGGATAGATAGACACATAGTTGACAGGCTACAGAAGAGTCTACGCTAATGCAAAGGAGATTGGAATGACAAGTGGACTACACGTCTCGAATGTTCAGAAAGTTAAGCTTACGTAGCAAGAATCTTATTGACTAAAATGATTGAAATGATACAGTACTGCTGGAGTAGGCTAGCTGGGAGTGGCTGCGTTGTTGACACTACACTAATCAAGTCGTTCCGTCGAGTGTAATAGTTTCCACAGTGCTGCTATTCGGGGGCTAGCTGGCTGGCTAGCAGTGTTGATTACGTAACGTTACGTTAAAAGAACGACAATAGCTGGCTAGCTAACCTAGAAAATCGCTCTAGACTACACAATTGTCTTAGATACAAAGACGGCTGTGTAGCTAGCTAGCTACTATCAAACAAATCAAACCGTTATACTGTAATGAAGTGAAATGAAAATGTGATACTACCTGTGGAGCGAAGCGGAATGTTGACCGGGTTGTTGAGGTTCAATTCGGTAGACGTTGGCTAGCTGTTGGCTAGCTAGCTCGCAGTATCTCCTACGTTAAGGACGACAAATAGCTGGCTAGCTAACCTCGGTAAATTAAGATAATCACTCTAAGTCTACACACTCTAAACTACACAATTATCTTGGATACGAAGACAGCAAAGACAACTATGTAGCTAGCTAACACTACACTAATCGAGTCGTTCAGTTGAGTGAATAGTTTCTATAGTGCTAGTGGACGTTAGCTAGCTGCTGGGCAGATAGCAGTGTAGACTACGTTAGGACGACGAAATACGATAATTACGCAATTATCTTTGATACAAAGACGGCTATGTAGCTAGCTAAGAAGAAATTGCTAAGATTAGACAAATCAAACCGTTGTACTATAATGAAATGTAATGAAAATGTAATGAAAAGTTATACTACCTGCGGACCGAAGTGTAGATGCAGGCTGTTCATTCTCACAAAACTGAGGACTGCTTTAGATTGGAAACTTACGTTAATGGGTATGGAACCAGGCTTTATGGAAACGATATACAATATATGGGACAGAATAAAGTTAAGGAAATAATACAAACCTAGTTCGGCCTAGTTAGGACATAATGTTAACTAACGTTACTGTATTGTAGCTCATACAACCCCAACAGTCAAGCCCGGCTTTCTAATATTTATGTTAATTATTCTGAACTATAGCTAACTAACGTGACAGCTAACTTTATGGAAGCTCTTCACAGAATGCCAAAAATTGTCTTCGTTATTTATTAGTATTTTATATTATTATATAAATTATTTTGATACATATTCAGAGCCAAACATCAACCCAACTTACCATTTTAACTGTTTTCACATTCAAACTTGGCATGTTTTCAGTTGCAATTGTGAAGTTCCCTGAAGAACTCCAGCACCAATGGGGGTTCCTCGATGAACCCCACCTCCTAAGAAGTTCTTTGAAGCACCTTTCGGGGCTGTTTTTCATTGCCAAGAACCCTAAGGTCCTTTGAGGATCTTTGAGGATCTCCAGTTGAACCCCTTATTTAAGAGTGTAGACACATTTTCGAAATGTACCGTTATTTCCCTTTAAATATAGTTGATTATGAGCATGTATAGCCATATTTATGAGGTATTACATATCTCAATGACAAATGTTGGCATTGATGGCACGAGGTATCGACAGTTCCATTTTTTTAATGTGCAGCTCAAAGATCAGTCAATGCCGATCTAGTGCAGATATAAAGTCCTGAGCTGAGACGACTGTTTAAAATGGGATGATTGAGTAATTAAAATGAAATCAATCAGATATCTCTCTCTTTAATCACAAGTGTCTGAATACTCTCTCTGTGATTGATGACTGGCATTAATGAGACTGTGAGGGAGGTCTTCCTCGACTTGCTATAAAAACTCACATTCCAAGAGCTACTGTCAAAATAGGGTGAAAAATAGTAAAATACAGTGTGAAGAGGAGATATCTGAGGGCTCAACTACTCTGCGACTTGTGCTGATTGACATTGACCCAGAGTCCACATTTAAGATCTCCTCAGTCGGAAAAAAAACCAGAGCCATCATCTGGTTTTAATTCAAGTGGGTCTCGTGTAGTTAGCAGGGTGAAATTTGACACTGAACATTCCAATTTGATCAAGAGAAACGAATGAAGAGGCACGGAAATGTGCCTGTCAATCAATAGGGCAGAGAGATGGGCAATAATCTTCTGGAATTGAATTAAGCAATTGCATTTCTGACTTGAGTTAAGGCTTTTAAAAATGTTGCATACGTGTGCTGATAACACAAAATGTTTGCCTAAGTGATGACACTGCACCTCATAAGATTAACCTGGGGAAAAAGGGATAAATACATTCACAAGTTGGCTCTGTTGTGACCTGACCTTATGGCATCTGTACTTAATCCCTAACTATTCATAGTCACAACTTTATAATTAACTTTCTTGTTAAAATGCAGGAAAATATGTAAAGGCACAAAAAGGATATAAAATAAACTTTCAAGTGTACAAAAGTAAAGAATGCTAACTATAGCGAACAAACCCACCTGCAGCTCAAATAGCAAAGCTTATGTCATCATCATCATACTGGTAAAGTTCAACATCTGTACCTAACTAAACATAAACAAAGATATCATAGATTTAATTTCTACTGTTATTTCAATTGGAACAACCCACAACACCTCGACTACATATTTGTCGTCTTCACATACTAATCTGAAATATTTTGGACCCAGAATTTTTTTGTGACGGTCTCAAAATTTCGTCAGCCGGTTATTGTCATGCAAATAACTGGCAGGCTCATGGTAATTGACCGTTAATTAACAAACAAATTTAGTATCTCCTGGCTTCCATATGCCCTACAAGCCACTGATGCAGACCTTTGGAACGTCTACATTTTTAAAAGTAAAAAAAATCCATGTAAGATAGCCTACACCTTCACAATATGTTAGACAGGTCTAAAGATGCATGATCTAAAGAAAATATAGACTATTTTTAGAAGAACAGCATAACATACTGAGTTGTCCTTATGTTAGGTCATGATCTGGCTATGCCAAATGGCTGTGGGCTACACTAGTTAATTCCGGCGCCGTGTTATTTACGTGTTATTTCTTACATTGGTACCCCAGGTCATCTTAGGTTTCATTACATACAGTCGAGAAGAACTACTGAATATAAGAGCAGCATCAACTCACCATCAGTATGACCAGGAATATGACTTTCCCGGAGCGGATCCTGTGTTCTGCCTTTCACCCAGGACAATGGAATGGATCCCAGCCGGCGACCCAAAACAACGACTTTGTAAAAGAGGGAAATGAAGCGTTCTTCTGGTCAGACTCCGGAGACGGGCACATCGCGCACCACTCCCTAGCATACTTCTCGCCAATGTCCAGTCTCTTGACAACAAGGTTGATGAAATCCGAGCAAGGGTAGCATTCCAGAGGGCCATCAGAGACTGTAACGTTCTTTGCTTCACGGAAACATGGCTCACTCGAGAGACGCTAACGGAATCGGTGCAGCCAGCTGGTTTCTCCACGCATCGCGCCGACAGAAACAAACATCTTTCTGGTAAGAGGAGGAGCGGGGGCGTATGGCTTATGGTTAACGAGACGTGGTGTGGTCACAACAACATACAGGAACTCAAGTCCTTCTGTTCACCTGATTTAGAATTCCTCACAATCAAATGTCGACCGCATTATCTACCAAGGGAATTCTCTTCGATTATAATCACAGCCATATATATTCCCCCCCAAGCAGACACATCGATGGCTCTGAACGAACTTTATTTGACTCTTTGCAAACTGGAATCCACATATCCTGAGGCTGCATTCATTGTAGCTGGGGATTTTAACAAGGCTAATCTGAAAACAAGGCTAATCTCACTCCCTAAATTGTATCAGCATATTTATTGCGCAACCAGGGCTGGTTAAACCTTGGATCATTGCTATTCTAACTTCCGTGACGCATATATGGCCTTTTCCTCCGCCCTCCTTTCGGAAAAGCTGACCACGACTCCATTTTGTTGCTCCCTGCCTACAGACAGTAGCTAAAACAAGAAGCTCCCGCGCTGAGGTCTGTTCAACGCTGGTCCGACCAAACTGATTCCACGCTCCAAGACTGCTTGCATCACGTGGACAACAACATTGACGAATACGCTGATTCGGTGAGCGAGTTCATTAGAACGTGCGTTGAATGTTGTTCCCATAGCAACGACGACAACATTCCCAAACCAGAAACCGTGGATTGATGGCAGCATTCGCGTGAAACTGAAAGCGCGAACCTCTGCTTTTAATCAGGGCAAGGTGACCGGAAACATGACCGAATACAAACAGTGTAGCTATTACCTCCGCAAGGCAATCAAACACGCTAAGCGTCAGTATAGAGACAAAGTACAATCGCAATTCAACGGCTCAGACACAAGAGGTATGTGGAAGGGTCTACAGTCAATCACGGATTACAAAATGAAAACCAGCCCCGTCACGGACCAGGATGTCTTGCTCCCAGGCAGACTAAATAACTTTTTTGCCCGCTTTGAGGACAATACAGTGCCACTGACACGGGCCGCTACCAAAACATGCGGACTCTTCCTCGGCGTACACATCACAGACAAACTGAATTGGTCCACCCACACAGACAGCATTGTGAAGAAGGCGCAGCAGCGCCTCTTCAACCTCAGGAGGCAGAAGAAATTCGGCTTGTCACCAAAAGCACTCACAAACTTCTACAGATGCACAATCGAGAGCATCCTGTCGGGCTGTATCACCGCGGCAACTGCTCCGCCCACAACTGTAAGGCTCTCCAGAGGGTAGTGAGATCATCAAGGACAACAACCACCCGAGCCACTGACTGTTCACCCCGATATTATCCAGAAGGCGAGGTCAGTACAGGTGCATCAAAGCTGGGACCGAGAGACTTCTATCTCAAGGCCATCAGACTGTTAAACAGCCACCACTAACATTGAGTGGCTGCTGCCAACACACTGACTCAACTCCAGCCACTTTAATAATGGGAATTGATGGAAAATATATCACTAGCCACTTTAAACAATGCTACTTAATATAATGTTTACATACCCTACATTATTCATCTCATATGTATACGTATATACTGCACTCTATATCATCTACTGCATCTTTATATAATACATGTATCACTAGCCACTTTAAACTATGCCACTTTGTTTACATACCCTACATTACTCATCTCATATGTATATACTGTACTCGATACCATCTACTGCATCTTGCCATTCTGTACCATCACTCATTCATATATCTTCATGTACATTTTCTTTATTCTCTATCCCTTTACACTTGTGTGTATAAGGTAGTAGTTTTGGAATTGTTAGTTAGATTACTCGTTGGTTATTACTGCATTGTCGGAACTAGAAGCACAAGCATTTCGCTACACTCGCATTAGCATCTGCTAACCATGTGTATGTGACAAATAAATTTGATTTCATTTAATTTAGTAGACAAGATTTGCATAGAATTCTGTGGCATTATATTATTTTATAGTATGAAGAATTACAATTGAACAAAGCTCAATAAAATAGAAAGGATATTTTCTCCAAACAGTTTGAGGGAATGTGCACATTCGGCAATTCTGTGTTGAGCAGTTAACAATGAAATAGGTACTCCTTAATTTAGAGTTATTAATGTAACTTTAGTTGTTCTACAAACACGGGGCTATAAAATGTTGCGCAACATGAGCAGTGTTCTAGATTATTTTCAATTAAATTTGCATTGATGTCAGAGTGAATAAGAGGGACAATAGAGTGTTAAGTACCAGGCAGTTAGCAAGTTTGGTAGGCTACTAATAACCTGTAGCAGCATCAGAGCTTAGAGAAGCCTAATTACCGTGACTAAACGGTCACGTGGAATTTGACTGCCTTCATAACTTGTGACTGCCAGTGTGGCAATAATACGGTCAACCGCAACAGCCCTAAGAGTGGGTGAACATTTACACGCTGCAGACAAAACGAGTTACAAAAACAAGCCGAGTTACTACCTTTGACAATAATTAACATGTTCTTGGTCACTGGCAATAGGGATGATTGGCGTCTTGAATATCTTGTGAGGCACAGAAAGAGGTCGCACCAGGAATGGCACCCTATTCCCTAAATGTTGCAACATTTTGACCAGAGGACATTACGTAGCTATGTAGGGAAGAGTTATAGGGAATAGGGTGCCATTTGAGATGCATCCAGATTAGATTATCTCAAAACAGATCCCTCAAAAATGTCTCGAGTTCCCTTCCCTATAGTGTGTAGAGATGGGCCTCTGGAAAAAAATGTGTATTCAACACTGTGTTCTTCATTTTCTCTAAGTTATTGTCAATTTATTGCTAAAGTGGTGAAAATATTGTTTGTAAAAGTTGACAGAAGATGTCATTGACTTTACTAAAACAGCTGTAACATTTGAATGGAAGAAGACATTTATGTTCTGTTGTTAGTTTTGAAAAGCAGAGAAGTAGACCAAGATGTCGGTAAAGTGATCAAAAAAGCTGATTTGTGTAAAAGGTATATGTTTACTCGTTTAATTTTTTTTGACCTTTATTTAACTGGGCAAGTCAGTTAAGAACAAATTCTTACTCATTGTCATGTTTAGAATGTGCTCACCGAGTGCTATAATTGGACATGTGGCTACTAGCACCATCATAAAAAGTGGCATGAGGGAAGCACTACAATATAACGTTTTTGTAAGTAGTGAGAGCACTCGGGAGCAGGCAATGTTGCAAAGGAATCTTTAGACATGTACTTTTCTTAAATGTAGTTTTGTATTTGACTAAAACAAGGAGACTACAAGAAAATTGTGTTCATTTCTTTTTACTGTGAGACAAAGGGGTAGCCCAAGTAAATACAGGTTGTTTTTCCCACAAGTGGGCAGTGCCACGACGTTCTATCAAATACAGTGTATGGGCCCTTTAGAATGTTGAAGAAATCCCATGAAAGTGAATGAGGTATTTTAGCCTCTTGAACCTCTGGGGGCAGTATTTCATTTTTGGATGAAAAACGTTCCCGTTTTAAACAAGATATTTTGTCACAAAAAGATGCTCGACTATGCATATAATTGACAGCTTTGGAAAGAAAACACTCTGACGTTTCCAAAACAGCAAAGATATTGTCTGTGAGTGCCCCAGAACTAATGCTACAGGCGAAACCAAGATGAAATTTCATACAGGAAGTGAGCCAGATTTTGGAGGCGCTGTGTTCCAATGTCTCCTTATATGGCTGTGAATGCGCAAGGAATGAGCCTACGCTTTCTGTCGTTTCCCCAAGGTGTTTGCAGCATTGTGACGTATTTGTAGGCATATCATTGGAAAATTGACCATAAGAGACTACATTTACCAGGTGTCCGCTCGGTGTCCTCCGTCGAAACTATTGTGCAATCTCCAGGTGCATGCACGTTTCCATTTGGTTCAGAAGAGAAAGTCAACTGCCCTGAATGATTTATCATCGAAATATATGTGAAAAACACCTTGAGGATTGATTCTAAACAACGTTTGCCATGTTTCTGTCGATATTATGGGGTTAATTTGGAAAAAAGTTTGACTGAATTTGTTTTTTTTTCCTTTGCCGAACGTGATGAACAAAAACGGAGCGATTTCTCCTACACAAATAATCTTTTTGGAAAAACTGAACATTTGCTATCTGACTGAGATAGCATTTGCTATCTGACTCTCCTCATTGAAAACATCCAAAGTTCTTCAAAGGTAAATGATTTTATTTGAATGCTTTTCTTGTTTTTGTGAAAATGTTGCCTGCTGAATGCTAGGCTTAATGCTATGCTAGCTATCAATACTCTTACACAAATGCTCGTGTAGCTATGGTTGAAAAGCATTTTTTGAAAATCTGAGATGACAGTGTTGTTAACAAAAGGCTAAGCTTGTGAGCCAATATATTTATTTCATTTGCGATTTTCATGAATAGTTAACGTTGCGTTATGGTCATGAGCTTGAGGCTATAATTACGTTCCCGGATACGGGATTGCTCGTCGCAACAGGTTAAAAGGTCAAAAACTTTAATATTTTAAAAGTATACATGTTATCAAAAAGATATATACAAGCACACAATTCCTGATCGGTCTGCACATTTGAAAGTTTGAATAACATTTGTACTATAGAGTTGTGGCCAAAAGTTTTGAGAATGACACAAATATTAATTTTCACAGTCTGCTGCCTCAGTTTGTATGATGGCAATTTGCATATACTCCAGAATGTTATGAAGAGTGATCAGATGAATTGCAATTAATTGCAAATGAACTGAATAGCCCAAAAATATTTCCACTGCATTTCAGCCCTGCCACAAAAAGGACCAGCTGACATTATGTCAGTGATTCTCTCGTTAACACAGGTGTGAGTGTTGACGTGGACAAGGCTGGAGATCACTCTGTCGTGCTGATTGAGTTCGGATAACAGACTTGAAGCTTCAAAAGGAGCTTTGGAATCATTGTTCTTCCTCTATCAACCATGGTTACATGCAAGGAAACACGTGCCATCATCATTACTTTGCTGCCAGTAAAATTGTACCTAAATCAACCATTTATCAGATCATCAAGAACTTCAAGGACAGTGGTTAAATTGTTGTGAAGAAGGCTTCAGAGAGCCAAAGAAAATCCAGCAAGTGCCAGGACCGTCTCCTAAAGTTGATTCAGCTGCGGGATCTGAGCTTGCTCAGGTATGGCAGCAGGCAGGTGAGTGCGTCTGCATGCATAGTGAGGCGAAGACATTTGGAGGATGGCCTGGTGTCAAGAAGGGCAGCAAAGAAGCCCAGACACGGGGCAGACTGATACTCTGCAAAAGGTACAGGGGTAAAGCCATTTTCTCTGATGAATCCCCTTTCCGATTGTTTGGGGCATCCGGAAAAAAGCTTGTCAAGAGAAGACAAGGTGAGCGCTACCATCAGTCCTGTGACATGCCAACAGTAAAGCATCCTGAGACCATTCATGTTTGGGGTTGCTTCTCAGCCAAGTGAGTGGGCTCACTCACAATTTTGCCTAAGAACACAGCCATGAATAAAGAATGGTACCAACACATCCTCCGAGAGCAACTTCTCCCAACCATCCAGGAACAGTTTGGTGACAAACAATGCCTTTTCCAGCATGATGCAGCACCTTGCCATAAGGCAAAAGTAATAACTCAGTGGCTCGGGGAACAAAACATCAATATTTTGGGTCCATGGACAGGAAACTCCCCAGACCTTAATCCCATTGAGAACTTGTGGTCAATCCTCGAGGCGGGTGGACAAACAAAAACCGTGTCACACCCTGACCTTAGAGATCCTTTTTATTCTCTAATTTGGTTAGGTCAGGGTGTGACTAGGTTGGCCTGGTATGGTTCCCAATCAGAGGCAGCTGTCTAACGTTGTCTCTGATTGGGGATCATATTTAGGCAGCCTTTTTCCCACTGGGTTTTTGTGGGATCTTGTTTTTGTGTAGTGCCTGTGAACACTGCATTTACTTCACATTTGTTTGTTCGGTATTGTTTTTGGGTGAGTTTCATTTATTAAAACATGTGGAACGCTGCGCCTTGGTCCAGTTATTCTAACAACAATCGTGACAAACCCACAAATTCTGACAAATTCCAAGCACTGATTATGCAAGAACGGGCTGCCATCATGTGGCCAAGAAGTTTATTGACAGCATGCCAGGGCAGATTGCAGAGGTCTTAAAAAAGAAGAGTCAACACTGCAAATATTGACCCTTTGCATCAACTTCATGTAATTGTCAAAAAAAAGCCTTTGACACTCTTATGAAATGCTTGTAATTATACTTCAGTATTCCATAGTAACATCTGACGAAAATATCTAAAGACACTGAAGCAGCAAACTTTGTGGAAATACATTTTTGTGCCATTCAAAACTTTTGGCCACGACTGTAGTTTGAACGGTTTATGAAAAATTGCATCAGAAATAAATCTTACAAGACTTTTGCTTCACAAGTCTCAATAAAAATGTAATAGGCAGTGTGTTATCACTTGTCATGGGAATTTGCCTTAACCTCTTACATCTATGGGGGCGCTATTTCATTATTGGATAACAAAACATGCCCGTTTTAAGCGCAATATTTTGTCACAAAAAGATGCTCGACTATGCATATAATTGACAGCTTTGGAAAGAGAACACTGACGTTTCCAAAACTGCAAAGATATTGTCTGTAAGTGCCCCAGAACTGATGCTACAGGCGAAACCAAGATGAAACTTCAAACAGGAAATGAGCAGGATTTTTGAGGCTCTGTTTTTCATTGTCTCCTTATATGGCTGTGAATGTGCAAGGAATGAGCCTGCCCAATCTATCGTTTCCCCAAGGTGTCTGCAGCATTGTCACGTATTTGTAGGCATATCATTGGAAGATTGACCATAAGAGACTACATTTGCCAGGTGTCCGCCCGGTGTCCTCCGTCGAAATTGGTGCATCATCTTCAACTGCACGTCTTTTTCCAAGCGATTCAGAGGAGAAAGTAGACATCCACAAACAATATATCAATGGAGAGATATGTGAAAAACACCTTGAGGATTGATTCTAAACAGCGTTTGCCTTGTTTCAGTCGATATTATGGAAAACAGTTCGCCGTTTTGATGACTGAATTTTCGGGGTTTTTTGGTACCCAAACGTGATGTTCAAAACGGAGCGATTTCTCCTACACAAAGAATCTTTCAGGAAAAACTGAACATTTGCTATGTAACTGAGAGTCTCCTCATTGAAAACATCCGAAGTTCTTCAAAGGTAAATTATTTTATTTGTATCCTTTTCTGGTTTTTGTGCAAATGTTGCACGCTAAATGCAACGCTAAATGCTATGCTAGCTATCAATACTCTTACACAAATGCTTGTTTTGCTGTGGTTCAAAAGCATATTTTGAAAATCTGAGATGACAGTGTTGTTAAGAAAAGGCTAAGCTTGAGAGCTAGCACATTAATTTAATTTGCGATTTTCATAAATAGTTAACGTTACGTTATGCTAATGAGCTTGAGGCTATAACTGGATACAGGTTTTTTTCATAGCCAAACATGAGAAATAGAGAAATAGAGGGTCCAGATTGTCAAGCCCGGCTGATTTGTAGGGGTTCAGATTTTGCAGCTCTTTCAGAACATCAGCTGACCGGATTTGGGAGAAGGAGAAATGGGGGAAGGCTTTTATAGTGGATTTATCGGTGGTGACAGTGTTTCCTATCCTCAGTGCAGTGGGCAACTGGGAGGAGGTATTCTTATTCCCCATGGACTTTACTGTGTCCCAGAACTTTTTTGAGTTTGTGTTGCAGGAAACAGATTTCTGCCTTGGCTTTTCTAACTGCATGTGTATATTGGTTTCTAGCTTCCCTGAAAAGTTGCATATCACGGGGGCTGTTCGATGCTAATGCAGAACGCCATAGGATGTTTTTGTGTTGGTTAACCTCTAGTGACTCCCAAACCCGCATGCGTAATCATCGCCTGAAACTAATTAGCATAACACAGCGGACATAAATATCCCCAGAAAATATTAATATTCATGAAAATCACAAATGAAATATATTGAGACACAGCTTAGCCTTTTGTTAATCACCCTGTCATCTCAGATTTTCAAAATATGTTTTACAGCCAACGCTAGACAAGCATTTGTGTAAGTTTATAATAGCCTAGCATAGCATTATGCCTTGCTAGCAGCAGGCAACCTTGTCATGGAAATCAGAAAAGCAATCAAATTAATTACTTACCTTTGATGATCTTCGTATGCACTCACGAGACTCCCAGTTACACAATAAATGTTTGTTTTGTTTGATAAAGATTCTCTTTATATCCAAAAACCTCCATTTGGTTGGCACCTTCTGTTCGGAAATCCACAGGCTCGTGCAGGTCACGACAGGCAGACGAGTTCTCAGGTTGTTCTCAGGTTGTTCCGCAGGTTGTTTTTACACTGAATTATCGATAATACTTCAACCGGACGGTAGCCTTTTCAGTAGAAGAGAGAAAAAAGGTCGCGTTGCAGGCGCATGCACAAATCTGAGGACATCTGGCTGTCCACTGATGCGATGTGATCATTCTCGCTTTTTTTTCAGAATAAAAGCCTGAAACTATGTCTAAAGACTGTTCACACCTTGTGGAAGCCATAGGGAAAGGAATATGGTTGATATCCCTTTAAATGGAGGATTGCAATGGAAAAGAGTAGTTTCAGAAAAACAGCACTTCCTGGATGGATTGTACTCAGGTTTTCGCCTGCAATATCAGTTCTGTTATACTCAGACTATTTTGACAGTTTTGGAAACTTTAGAGTCTTGTCTATCCTAATCTGCCAATTATATGCATATTCTAGCTTCTGGGCCTCAGAAATGGGCATTACTTTGGGCACGGTTTTCATCCAAACATCAAAATACTGTCCCCTGGCCTCAAGAGGATAAGATATTCTCTTAAATTAAAATTGTCCAGGCATTTAGTTATAAATTCTTGTCGCACTTTATCAAAATCAGCTATGAATACTATGCCCGGTTTCCCAGCTGTTTCGTGCTGTTCTATTGTTTCCAGTACTTGTGTTATATTATCACCAATGTATCTTCCATGTAAAAAACCTGTCTGATTAAGTTGAATAATATCCGAAAATACTTTTAAATTCTATGCATGTTGGAATAATTTTTACACCACAACACTGAAGTGTCGGCCCGGTTTTGGTGGACAGGATCTTCATATACTGAATAAAAATCTGAACGCAAAATGTTAAGTATTGTTCGCAATCATGAAATAAAAAATCCCAGAATGTCACGCCCTGGTTGAAATATATTGTGTTTGTCTGCATTTAGTTGGTCAGGCCAGGGTGTGACATGGGTTTATTGTGGTGTGTTTTGTCTTGGGGTTTTTGTTAGGTATTGGGTTTGTGGCTTAGTGGGGGTATCTAGCAAAGTCTATGGCTATCTGGAGTGGTTCTCAATCAGAGGCAGGTGTTTATCGTTGTCTCTGATTGGGAACCATATTTAGGCCGCCATTTCTTTGAGTGTGTCGTGGGGGATTGTTCCTGTCTCTGTGTTTAATGTCACCAGATAGGCTGTATAGGTTTTCACACATTTATTGTTTTCTTTAGTTATTTCATGTTGAGTTCATTTATTATAGAACATGAATAACCACCATGCTGCATTTTGGTCCGCTTCTCTTCCACCAGACGAAAGCAGAATCACCCACCACAACAGGACCAAGCGGCGTGGTAACGGGCAACAGCAAAAGGAGCCACAGGAGAAGCAACAGCGGCAGCAGGAGCAACAAAATCTGGACTACACAACTTGGGAGGAGATAGACAGGTGGGCGGTCGACCCAGGGAGAGTGCCGGAGCCCGCCTGGGATTCGATGGAGCAGTGTGCGGAAGGTTACGAGAGAATGAGGTTGGCGAAGCAAGCACGGCGGCGGGGAAGGAAGCCCGAGAGTCAGCCCCAAAAATTTATTGGGGGAGGGCTCAGGGAGAGTGTGGCAGAGTCAGGAGTCAGACCTGAGCCAACTCTCCCTGTTTATCGTGAGGAGCCAAGGAGGAGACCAGAACCAGAGCTGGTGTTGCAGGTGAGCGAGGCAGAGACTGTGAAGGAGTTAATGGGGAGATTGGAGGAGAGAGAAATGAGGGAGTTGCTGTGTTGGTGCTTTAAGCATGATATTCGCCCAACGGAGCATGTCGGGGATTTGATGGCACCTGGGTCAGCGCTCCATACTCGTCCTGAGGTGCGTGTTAGTCGGCTGGTGAAGATGGTGCCAGCCTCACGCACCAGGCCTCCTGTGCACGTCCTGTACCAGCACTGCTCTCAAGATCTCCAGTACGCCTTCACAGTCTAGCCCATCCTGTGCCACCTCCACACAGCAGCCCTCGGGTGGCAGCTCCCCACACCAGGCTTTCTGTGCGTGTCCTCGGCCCAGTACCACCAGTGCCAGCACCACGCATCAGGCCTACAGTGCGCCTCACCTCTCCAGCGCTGCCGGAGTCTCCCGCCTGTTCAGCGCTGCCAGAGCCATCCTCCTCTACAGCGCTGCTGGAGTCTCCTGCCTGTTCAGCGCAGCCAGAGCTGCCAGTCTGCATGGAGCAGCCAGAGCTGCCAGTCTGCATGGAGCAGCCAGTCAGCACGGAGAAGCCAGAGCTGCCAGTCAGCATGGAGAAGCCAGAGCTGCCAGTCAGCATGGAGCAGCCAGAGCTGCCAGTCTGCCAGGATCCGCCAGTCGGCCAGACTCTTCCAGATCCGCCAGTCGGCCAGACTCTTCCAGATCCGCCAGTCGGCCAGACTCTTCCAGATCCGCCAGTCGGCCAGACTCTTCCAGATCCGCCAGTCGGCCAGACTCTTCCAGATCTGCCAGACTCTTCCAGATCTGCCAGACTCTTCCAGATCTGCCAGTCGGCCAGACCCGCCAGTCAGCCAGGATCCACCAGTCAGCCAAACTCTTCCAGAACCGCCAGCCAGCCAGGATCTGCCAGATCCAACTACCTGCCTGAGCTTCCCCTCAGTCCTCAGCTTCCCCTCAGTCCTGAGCTGCCCCTCAATCCCGAGCTGCCCCTCAGTCCAGTGGGGTTCTGGTTGAGGACTACTAGGCCATGGTCGGCGGCGAGGGTGGACTATCCTAGGACGCAAGGAGGAGGGACTAAGACATTGATAGAGTGGGGTCCACGTCCTGCGCTGGAGCCGCCACCATGGACAGACGCCCACCCGGACCCTCCCCTATTGTTTTGATGTGCGTCCGGGAGTCCGCACCTTGGGGGGGGGGGGGGGGTTCTGTCACGCCCTGGTCGAAATATATTGTGTTTGTCTGCATTTAGTTGGTCAGGCCAGGGTGTGACATGGGTTTATTGTGATGTGTTTTGTCTTGGGGTTTTTGTTAGGTATTGGGTTTGTGGCTTATTGGGGTATCTAGCAAAGTCTATGGCTGTCTGGAGTGGTTCTCAATCAGAGGCAGGTGTTTATCATTGTCTCTGATTGGGAACCATATTTAGGCAGCCATATTCTTTGTGTGTCGTGGGTGATTGTTCCTGTCTCTGTTTATTGTCACCAGATAGGCTGTATAGGTTTTCACACATTTATTGTTTTGTTATTTCATGTCGAGTTCATTTATTAAAGAACATGAATAACCACCACGCTGCATTTTGGTCCGCTTCTCTTCCACCAGACGAAAGCCGTTACACAGAAATGTTCCAGATGCACAAAAAGCTTATTTCTTTCAAATGTTGTGCACACATTGTCAGGACCCGGTTACGAACCTGGGTCTCCGGAGTGAGAAACAGCCACTTAACCAACTGAGCCACGAATAGTCAGCAGAACCCAGAAGATGAGGCAGACACAACAGTACTTAAGACGGTGTATTTAATAAAGTAAAAAAGGAGAAGTCCTTCAATACAAAAATGGCAAATCCAAAAGGTGGTAGGAATAGCACAAAAAGCCTCAAGAGATACTCAAAAACAAAATTCCACAAGAGCATCCACCGGAATCGACAAGAATACACAGAACACTAGGGCTGGGTGCTAACATACAAACACAGAGCACAGAACTGAGGGAAACTAAGGGTTGAAATACAATCAGGGTAAACGAGGCACAGGTGCAAATAATAATGGGGAACAAGGGAAAAAACATAAGGTCAAAAAGCACAATGGGGGCATCTAGTGACCAAAACCCGGAACAACCCTGGCCAAATCCTGACACACATTTGTTTGAGTGAGAATTTCACCTCTGCTAAAATAATCTATCCACCTGACTGGTGTGGAATATCAATAAGCTGATTAAACAGCATTGTCATTACACAGGTGCACCTTGTGCTGGGGACAATAAAAGGCCACTCTAAAAATGTGTAGGTTTGTCACAACACAATTGCAAAGACGTTTCAAGTTTTGAGGGAGAGTGCAATTGGCATGCTGACTGCAGGCATGTCCACCAGAGCTGTTGCCAATGTTGTTTTAGAGAATTTGGCAGTATGTCCAACTGGCTTCACAACTGCAGATCACATTTAACGACGCCAGCCCAAGACCTTCACATCCGGCTTCTTTGTCTGATATCGTCTGAGACAAGCCATCCGGACAGCTGATGAAACTGAGGAGTATTTCTGTCTTTAATAAAGGCCTTTTGTGGGGAAAAACTCATTCTGATTGTCTGGGCCTGGCTCCCCAGGCCTCCCAGCCCCACCCATGGCTGCGCCCCTGCCCAGTCATGTGAAATCCATAGATGATGCATTTATTTAAGTTGACAGATTTTTTTATATGAGCTGAAACTCAGTAAAATCATTGAAATTGTAGTGTTTATATTTTTGTTCAGTGTATTTACCACCTGGGTCCTGTTTCAGTAACAGTCAAATCAGTACATTTCATTGGCAGCGGTGTTTCCATCAAGCTGGCTTCTTGCGGATAAAAAGATTTCTGGAAAACATGGGATTTTTTAATGTTACAGGAATCTTTCAAACCTACCTTTGTGGCTCAGACACTGACAGATCCAGGTGACTTAAAAGAGTAGAAAGGATGACCAACTCGCAAGGACACGTCTTTGTTGGTGGCGTTGATAACCTTCGCTTTAACGATTTCGTTGAGTCATTCAAATTAGGGCCTCAGCCAAAGAATTTCGAATGAATGGAGATATAATCTTCAACGGCAAAGACTTCATCACAGAGGGGCGAGCAATATATCTCTTTTAAAGGTCCTTCATGTGAGGAGGAGTGAGCTTTCCAATGACAAACGTATTAGCTGTCACTCGGCAAGGTTAAAGGGAAAGATACATCGAAATCAGAATTGTAAGTGCATTTTTACATAGGAAGGGCACTTTATCATATCTGAGTCCATAATAGATGATCAGTGTCATTATGAATGATGATGTCCCACTGTCGTTATTCAAAACGCTAGTGAGAGGTGAGAACGACTTTCATTTCATGGGAAAGATACCATCTTTTCCATAGCTTGCACATGTAGATGAGTTGGCCAGGACACTTTAGAAATAGGTGACTCACACAGAGTACACAGAGCATACCTATATGTTTTTTAACACATGGTGATCAGAGAGTGAGTTCTGTGGTGTATTGGCAGATAAGTGGCCAAAAATTGCATTTAGGAGAAAAACAACTAGTAATGTCACAACTAGTAAGTGATTTTAAATATTGCCCTTTTAATCTCTTCGACAGAGACCCAAGCTTTTAAATGTTTAAACAACCTCTAAGCCTCCCTAGACATACACTACAGTTCAAAAGTTTTGGGTCACTTAGAAATGTCCTTGGTTTTGAAAGAAAAGCACATTTTTTGTCCATTCAAATAACATAAACTTGATCAGAAATACAGTGTAGACATTGTTAATGTTGTAAATTACTATTGTAGCTGGCCTTCTAGGCAGAGTTGCAAAGAAAAGGCCATATCTCAGACTGGCTAATAAAAATAAAAGATGAAGATGGGCAAAAGAACACAGACACTGAACAGAGGAACTCTGCCTAGAAGGTCAGCATCCCGGAGTCGCCTCTTCACTGTTGACGTTGAGACTGGTGTTTTGTGGGTACTATTTAATGAAGCTGTCATTTGATGACTTGCGATGCATCTGTTTCTTAAACTAGACACTCTAATGTACTCTAATGTACTCTCCCACTCCTCTTTCTATTCTGGTTAGAGACCGTTTGTGCTGTTCTGTGAAGGGAGCCATACACAGCGTTGTATGAGATCTTCAGTTTCTTGGCAATTTCTTACATGGAATAGCCTTCATTTCTCAGAACAAGAATAGACTGACGAGTTTCAGAAGAAAGGTCTTTGTTTCTGGGAATTTTGAGCATGTAATCAAACCCATAAATGCTGATGCTCCAGATACTCAACTAGTCTAAAATCCAGTTCTATTGATTCTTTAATGAGAACAACAGCATTCAGCTGTGCTAACAGCCTTTTAAAATGTAAAAATTGGATTAGCTACCACAAAGTGCCATTGGAACACATGAGTCATGGTTGCTTATAATGGGCCTCTGTACGCCTACGTAGATATTTCATAAAAAATCAGATGTTTCTAGCTACAATAGTCATTTACAACATTAAACGTCTACACTGTGTTTCTGATCAATTTGATGTTATTTCAATGGACAAAAAAATTGCTTTTCTTTCAAAAACAAGGACATTTCTAAGTGATCCCAAACTTTTGAAAGGTAGTGTAACTGTCACATGTACCATGGTCCAGTTCTCCTTTCCCTCATGTTCTATCTTTATTTGCATATTAGAAGTGTCTTATTTGTTTTTCCTCACGTGTGGTTTTGTGTTACAATTTTTATGCACTATGTGCTTGACTTATTTCCCATTTCTCACTATTTGGGTAACTTTATTTTGCTTTCAACTTGATAACCCCTTTTGAGTGTCTATCTTGTCAAATGAATGAGGGAATATGTGTGTCTACTAGCTTTCTGGTTAGGAACCAGAATTCAGGGCAGACGTGCCTGAAGAGCATTGAGCTAACAAGCTGCCACCTGGGTAAAGGTATAGCTTGTAAACCATGGTGAGGGAAATTCAACACCGCAACAGAGACCAGCCACAAAGAAGAAGACAGGCGTCGCTCAACTGTGCCGCCACCGTTACCTGGGGAGAGACCGAGACCCTGCTCGGGAGAGCCTAATGGTGGTCAATCTCCACTCTGTAGCTAATGCAGAAGGGGAGATTGACGCTGTATTACGGCAGCCCCTTGCTCCAACCTCGCCAACCTGTATGTGTATTTCAGAGTGGTTTGGATAAAGCGGAAGTCAAATTTCCGTTGGACCTTGTGTACAATTGGACGAATAAAGTGATCTTAATCTAATCTAATCTGTCTGCCTCCTGTCTGTCTGTGGTTATGAGATTCTAAAGAACCCTGGGTATTGACATAACATAAACATGCATATTATGTAAGCCACAATTGTCATCACTACCACTAGCTTGGTAAGCTAAGTTGAAAGCATAATACCTCTGTGTATACTGTAGTGTTTATGATTATATAACTCCCTATGTCAGAGACTTGGAGTCTCATGGAATTTAATGTATGTCCCCGATTGGCATATCTGTCAATTTATGTAAAAGAAACTTCTTTTTTTTAACCAAAACCATACTCCATGTTTGTCTTAATTGCATGTATTTCCAGTTCACCCTAAATCACATGAACAACAAGACTGTCAAAGTCAACAATGTCCAAAATGGTTGCCTGTCACCGCAGTAAAGTGAATCTCAAACTCAGTGTACACAGTGTATTTGGAAAGGTATTCAGACCCCTTGACATTTCCCACATTTTGTTACGATACAGCCTTGTTATAAAATTGATTAAATACAACATTTCTCTTCAATTTACACACAATACCCCATAATGACAAATAGAAATCACAAAAAAAGAAATACCTTATTTACACAAGTATTCAGATCCTTTGCTATGAGACTCAAGCGTGGGTGCATCCTATTTCTATTGATAATCCTTAAGATGTTTTTACAACTTGATTGGAGTCCACCTGTGGGAAATTCAAGTGATTGGACAAGATTTTAAAAAGGCACACACCTGTCAATATATGGTCTCACAGCAATCGGGGGAGAAGGGCCTTGGTCAGAGAGATGACCGAGACCTTTATGGTAGAGTGGCCTGACGGAAGCCACTCCTCAGTAAAAGGTACATGACAGTCTGGTAGGCTTGATTACCAACAACGACGAGACGGCCTACAGGGAGGAGGTGAGGGCCCTCGGAGTGTGGTGTCAGGAAAATAACCCCACACAAAACTAAGGAGATGATGGTGGACTTCAGGAAACAGCAGAGGGAACACCCCCCTATCCACATCGATGGAACAGTAGTGGAGAGAGTAGCAAGTTTTAAGTTCCTCGGCATACACATCACAGACAAACTGAATTGGTCCACTCACACAGACAGCATCGTGAAGAAGGCGCAGCAGCGCCTCTTCAACCTCAGGAGGCTGAAGAAATTCGGCTTGTCACCAAAAGCACTCACAAACTTCTACAGATGCACAATCGAGAGCATCCTGGTGGGCTGTATCACCGCCTGGTACGGCAACTGCTCCGCCCTCAACCGTAAGGCTCTCCAGAGTGTAGTGAGGTCTGCACAACGCATCACTGGGGGCAAACGACCTGCCCTCCAGGACACCTACATCACCCGATATTACAGGAAGGCCATAAAGATCATCAAGGACATCAACCACCCGAGCCACTGCCTGTTCACCCCGCTATCATCCAGAAGGCGAGGTCAGTACAGGTGCATCAAAGCTGGGACCGAGAGACTGAAAAACAGCTTCTATCTCAAGGCCATCAGACTGTTAAACAGCCACCACTAACATTGAGTGGCTGCTGCCAACACACTGACACTGACTCAACTCCAGCCACTTTAATAATGGGAATTGATGGGAAATGATGTAAATATATCACTAGCCACTTTAAACAATGCTACCTTATATAATGTTACTTACCCTACATTATTCATCTCATATGCATACGTATATACTGTACTCTATATCATCCACTGCATCCTTATGTAATACATATATCACTAGCCACTTTAACTATGCCACTTTGTTTACATACTCATCTCATATGTATATACTGTACTCGATACCATCTACTGTATCTTGCCTATGCTGCTCTGTACCATCACTCATTCATATATCCTTATGTACATATTCTTTATCCCCTTACACTGTGTATAACACAGTAGTTTAGGAATTGTTAGTTAGATTACTTGTTGGTTATTACTGCATTGTCAGATCTAGAAGCACAAGCATTTCGCTACACTCGCATTAACATCTGCTAACCATGTGTATGTGACAAATACAATTTGATTTGATTTGATTTGCTTGGAGTTTGCCAAAAGCCACCTAAAGGACTCTCAGACCAGATGAAACCAAGTCTTTGGCCTGAATGCCAATCGTTGGGTCTGGAGGAAACCTGGCACCATCCCTACGGTGATCATGCTGTGGGGACGTTTTTCAGCGGCAGGGACTGGGAGACTAGTCAAGATCGAGGGAAAGATGAACGGAGCATAGTACATAGAGATCCTTGATGAAAACCTGCTCCAGAGCGATCAGGACCTCAGACTGAGGGTGAAGGTTCACCTTCCAACAGGTCAACAACCCTAAGCACACAGCCAAGACAACGCAGGATGTCTTTGAATGGCCCAGACAGAGCCCGATCAAACATCGCTGGAGAGACCTGAAAATAGCTGTGCAGTGACGCTCCCTTACCAACCTGACAGATGTTCAGAGGATCTGCAGAAAATAATGTGAGAAACTCCCCATATACAGTTGTGCAAAGGTTGTAACGTCATACCCAAGAAGACTCAAAGGCTGTAATCGCTGTCAAAAATGTTTCAACATAGTACTGAGTTAATAAGGGTCTGAATACTTATGTACAGTTGACGTTGGAAGTTTTCATACACTTAGGTTAGAGTTTATTTTTTTTATTTTTAAAATCAACCACTCCACAAATTTCCACAAACTACAGTTTTGGCAAGTCCGTTAGTGCATGACACAAGTAATTTTTCCAACAATTGTTTACAGACAGATTTTTTCACTTATAATTCACTGTATCACAATTCCAGTGGGTCAGAAGTTTACATACACTAAGTTGACTGTGCTTTTAAACAGCTTGGAAGATTCCAGAAAATTATGTCACGGCTTTAGAAGCTTCTGATCAACTAATTGACATCATTTGAGTCAATTGGAGGTGTACCTGTGGATGTATTTCAAGGCTTACCTTCAAACTCAGTGCCTCTTTGCTTGACATCATGGGAAAATCAAAAGAAACCAGCCAAGACCTCAGAAAAAAATTGTAGACGTCCACAAGCCTGGTTCATCCTTGAGTGCCATTTCCAAATGCCTGAAGGTCCCACGTTCATCTGTACAAACACCATGGGACCACAAAGACGTCATACCGCTCGGGAAGGAGACGCATTCTGTCTCCTAGAGATTAACGTACTTTGGTGCGAAAAGTGCAAATCAATCCCAGAACAACAGCAAAGGACCTTGTGATGATGCTGGAGGAAACAGGTATAAAAGTATCTATATCCACAGTAAAACGAGTCCTATATTTCCAAAACCACCACAGAAAAAGCCAGACTACCGTTAGCAACTGCACATGAAGACAAAGATAGTACTTTTTGGAGAAATGTCCTCTGGTCTGATGAAACAAAAATATAACTGTTTGGCCATAATGACCATCATTATGTTTGAAGGAAAAAGGGGGAGGCTTGCAAGCTAAAGAACAGGGGAGACTGGTGCACTTTACAAAATAGATGGCATCATGATTTTGGAAAGTGATGTGGATATATTGAAGCAACATCTTAAGAAATCAGTCAGGAAGTTAGAGCTGGGTCCCAAATGGACAATGACCCCAAGCATACTTCCAAAGTTGTGGCAAAGTGGATTAAGGACAACAAAGTCCAGGTATTGGAGTGGCCATCACAAAGCCCTGACCTCAATCCTATAGAATATTTTAGAACACGTTTACTTGTGTAAGAGCACCTCTGCTGTGTATGAGAGCAACCGCAGATGGGAGATATCTAACTTTGGGCATTTGACAGTGATTCATGTACTGCCAGGACAAGCTTCTTCGCCAGTTCTTGGGAGAGATTGCTGTACTGTAGGTGTTTGCTCCATAATCTACAGAATTCCCAATGTTAGGCTACTCTAAATTATTCACAGTGTCGGCCCATATTTATAAAGCATTTCAGAATAGGAGTGCTGATTTACGATCAGTTAGCCTTTTAGATTATAGTGAATGGACAGGGGGGACCTGATCTTGGATCAGCATAACCAGAGACAATTTTGAATACAGGCCCTGATGACACAAATGTTTAGGGAGTGATATGGTATCACATTATACTGCATTTTAATTGAACGCAAGGTTTTCACATGGTTGTGTGGTGTTACAAGGCTGAAAAAAATGAAACAGGATGAACAAAAAACATCCTTGAGATCTCTATAAATTGTCTCAAAAAATTCTCCCTGTCGTGTTTTGAGACGTGACTTGAAAAGAACCACTGATACTGTACATGTGCAGTTAAAGGTCGATGCTGAATGCATTGTTATTATCTACTGTCTGTGTCGCGCCCTGACCGTAGAGATCCTTTTATTCTCTATGTTTGTTTGGTCAGGGTGTGACTCGGGTGGGAAAGTCTATGCTTTCTGGTTCTTTGTTTTTGGCCGGGTATGATTCTCAATCAGGGACAGCTGTCTATCATTGTCTCTTGTTTTTGTTGTTCTGATTGGGAATCATACTTAGGCAGGCTTTTTCCTTTTCTAATTTGTGGGTTGTTGTCTTCGTTTAATGCATGTATAGCCTTACGGAGCGGAGCTTCACGTTCGTTTTTGTTGTTTTGTTCGCGACATTTAAAAATAAAGAGAAAATGTACGCTTTCCACGCTGCACCTTGGTCCTGTCATTTTCAAGACGACGTCCGTGACAGTCTGTACATTCTATAAACAAAACTTTGTCTCTAAAGAAATCCAATTGATAATAAAAAATGATTATACTTAATATTATAATATATCCTTTGAAAACAGTTGCTTGTTAATATCTTTAGTGTTAGTCCATGTATATGGTCTATAGAGTTGACACTGCAACACAGCTTTTAGATTCAAAATTGTACATTTATGATGTCCATATTAGGACAGCCTCAGTCTCAGCAGGACTAAAGAAAACATGTATAATTTTAGATTCAGTCTGTAAGATAATGTATTGGCATAGTTCCCCTGCAAGCCCTTCATTTAACCCGTATTTTTCCACTCCATCCGTTCTTTTACCAGTCAGTGAATACTCAGACGCAGCCAGACCGTGAGGGGAACCCTATCTGCCACTTAATTGTACTTCCTTTGCAAGTGGGCACTGGAAATGAAAATTAAATCAAGACTAATGAGCAATGGACAATAAAAGAGGAAGATAAATGGTTTGATGGCAGTGAGACAGGCAAGGTTGAGAGAGTCAAATAACTTTCTCCCTTCATAATTTCTCCATTCAAATGGGCGCTGAAGCAATCAAATTCTGATTTTGTTGAAAATGCTTTCAGGGTAATGCAGGTCTTTGTCCCTCTAGGATGTCATTGCTTTATAATTTTTCAGGAGTGAAATTGGATATCTTATGAATACATTATAATGTGACTTGGATCAGGCTATAAAACACAAAGGTTGAAATTTCACATGTAGTAGGTGATACATGGGAGAATAGGTACATGGTAATTTAATTTAGCTGAAATACTAGTTGACAACGTATAGCACTGTGAGAGGACATGTGTGTGTGTTTAGTTTTCAGCAAGTCATTCCTATTCTCTTCAAATGAAATGTTTTATGAATTTACAAGACCTTTTAAACAAGCAATACTATCACATCATAATCCATAAACACATTGCATTGCATAAGGAAGCTGTAACAATGTCAAAGTAACAGGGGATATTACAAGTGTGGTAATTTACAGCTTTTGTTTTGAAGTGTTGAAGAAGGAGGCAAATGTGTTTGTTTAAACCTCCAAATAAAGTAGCTGACAGTGTTGATGCTTCTGTACAGGTTGTCCAAACTCAACATTTTCACTAATCAAATTGTGCAATGTAAATGTAGCCAGGAGTACAAGGTGGTATAACATAATGTGACAATACTTCTGCAGGTTGTGATGAGAAGATTAGATATAAATCTAATAAAGCAAGTGGAATGTTGGAATGTTGTCCCACTCCTCTTCAATGGCCATAACCCCACCGCCACCATGGGACACTCTGTTCACAACATTGACACCAGCAAACCACTTGTCTACACAACGCCATACATGTGGTCTGCAGTTGTGAGTCTGGTTGGATGTACTGCCAAATTCTCTAAAACGACGTTGGAGTGTAACGATAATGCTGTTTAATCTGCTTCTTGATATGCCACACCTGTCAGGTGGATGGATTATTTTGGCACAGGAAAAATGCTCACTAACAGTAATGTAAACAAATTTGTGCAGAACATTTGATAGAATAAGCTTTTTGTGCATATGAAAAATTTCTGTTATCTTTTATTTCAGCTCATGAAACATGGGACCAACAGTTTACGTTTATATTTTTTGTTCTGTGTAATTGACCAACATCAGTTCAATTATTGAATTCCATTTCATTCCTTTTTTTCTGTGAGCTTAATGCACACATTGTGCAGTTTCTCTAGAGATCAAGCCCGAACTGTGCAATGTGGTAGTGAGTTGTAGTTTCGAACAGGACAATATTCTACATAGTTCATCACAGAAAATGTGGTAATTAGCTACAATGATGATAATCCATTGTGCACCTACTTGTCTGGTCTGTGTGTTTATTTTATGCCTGCTATGTTAAATTAGTGTGGGCAGACATGGAGAGAGAAAGAAGAGAGAAGAATGCTCGATCGACAGGGATAGAGAGCAGTTTCTGAGGTATCTCAACCTGTCACATGCACTGAATACAACAGGTATTACAGTGAAAATGCTTACTTATGAGCCCCTAACCAACAACGCAGTAAAAAAAAAATAGGAACAAGAAATAAAGGTAACAAGTAATTAAAGAGTAGCAGTAAAATAACAATAGCGAATCTATATACAGGGGGGTACCGATACGTCGAGGTAATATGTACATGTAAGTAGAGTTATTAAAGTGACAATGCATAGATGATAACAACAGAGAATAGCAGTGGTATAAACGGGGAGGGGGGAGGGGTGGGGTCAATGCAAATAATCTGGGTATTGATGTGTTTTTTTCCACCTTTATTTATCCAGGTAGGCCACTTGAGAACAAGTTGGTATTCAGAAGTCAAAAAAAGAATGCATTATTTACTTTGAAGAGCTAATAAAATAGCGAGATGACTTGGAATTAAATAATAAAGTCATCAAATAAAAGCATATGTTAAATATACAAATTTAATATTTTTATTTTTAAACATTTATTTTATTTAACGAGGCAAGTCAGTTAAGAACAAATTCTTATTTACAATGATGGCCTACCCCGGACAAACCCAGACGACACTGGGCCAATTGTGAGCCTCCCTATAGGACTCCCAATCACGGCCGGATGTGATACAGCCTAATAAAGTAAAGTAATGTGAATAAATTATAGTTAATAAGTGATAAGCTGTATGGGCAGTCACTACCATCATCGGACTTTTATTAATTGTTTTATTCTTAATTGTAACTACATTCAACCCACATGATACATAATAAATGTAATGTTTAAAAAAGTGCGTACATTTTTGAAAACGGTGATTATTTTTGATTAAAAATCTAACCAAAACCGGATCGACCTCGAAAAGCACTAATAGCTCAGCAATAGCATGTGATATTGAATGTTATGGTCCATACGATGAAAGAAAAACAGTCATGACTTACCAAATGCCTCTAACCCATGTACAGCACAGAACCATTTATACGGCATAGCACAGTTTAAAGAGGACTGCAGAAACAACAGTATAACAACAAAAGTGGTCAACAGGTACTGTATATATCATTAATTTGAATGGACTAATTGCTCCTTTATTAAGCTCTTTGAAAAGACTGCTGTTCTAAAGCATTAGGGGACTTCTCACCCAATTCAGGGGCACTGAGAGAGGGAAAACTTGTATTAGTACAAAGCCAAGGCATGGTAACAGGATAACAGCTCTGGGCACGCCTGCTGCTTCTCAGAGAATATAATAGAGAAAAACAAGGCACTTTCTGATTACTCCACCTAAATGATCTTTTTGGTTATCCTTAGCATGTCAGTAAAATGTAATTGGATGAAGTGACTGAGAATTAATGTACTTCGCACAAAGCAATCTGCAGGCTCACAGATACCTTCCGTGAGGATTAATGCTATTATTACAATACAGCCTTCTTCGTTCCACCCGGCAATATTGACAAGATATATTTCCAATCGCCGCCAAACCTTCATTTTTGTTAAGAGGTTAGATAATTATGTTTCTGAGCGGGGCAACCGTGCTAAGGCTCTTGCTTCACTGAAGGATTCCAGCAAAGTAGCATCCTCGACAACACTAAACTGTGGGAATTTTTCCTTACCCACTGTTAGTATCATTGGTTTCAATCAATAATACACTATTAGGTATCACCCAAATGCATATTGGACATTCTATTAACTGAACAAGCCAACATTAACTTTTGTACAGACCACCCGAGTGAATGTTGCTTGATTCCAGAGCTGCAACTGTCCAAGCAGTGGAGCTCACACATTTAGCCTGTTTACATTTCCAATTTTGCAGTGGTTTATATGCTACTGTTCTAAGATTAAACTACCTAAAGACAATGTAAGCAGCAGCACATGTTTGCAGCAGCTGTACAGGCAGAGCCAGTGTTTTCCCATTGGGCCATCCATATACCATAAATCAAATTAAAACTTTATTTTGTGCACTATGTACGGTTGAGTCCGGTTGTGAGCCATAGATGCTAGATGGTAAGCTAATGACACATATATCCTTATTTCTCCATAGAACTCTGTCTCGCACCTTAGAATGAAGACAATGGTGCTCCATAGCTGAAGCAGAAGGTAAAAATTACCATTTAAATACAGTGGGAAACCAGTCTTAATTGCTATTGCCGATTACCCTAAACCGGGAAAGATAAGACAGATCACTGGGCCGATTGAGTCCAAAAGGTATAATGACAGGTAGCGTTGACTCAGATCAGGAAGTCTTTCCGCTTTCAAATGATCAGGTCCATCAAGAAAGGAAAGCAATTTCCAGGCTCTCATTTCCTAAGCCATGCATATCAATGCTCCATTAATCAAATGATAAAGTCCCAAACCGACCCCAAAGCCCCTCCACCTTCCCAGCTCATTTTAATGGGACTATCTTAGAGGGTCTACTTTCCATTGGAGTGACCTGATAAAGCTGATAGACGGACAGAGCTCTGCACAAATAGCATGCCGTCAAAATACAAACATTTGACTTTTGTGGGGAAAATGAACTCGCAACAGTAATATGAACAGTATGTGTGTTTTGGATGGAACTCTTTGGATATATTTAGACTAATATAGATCGCCCTAATATGCATACAGGTTTGTTTAATGATGAAGACACTCATTGATTATTCCCTTGATTATTCGCTGTTACTGTACCTGCAATTTACAACTAACAGTCAACAATTACTTTTGAAACTGAACGATTGAACGGGGCAAGATGAAGATCGACAGAATGCAAATTGCTCAACAGTTTTCCATCTTCAAAATTATAGAGGGAGAAAAATGCTATGATGGGGGGGGGAAATCCTGAAATTGTGTCCTTCTCATCTATTACACGGCTGAGAAGTATGACTGGTGACTAGTGCATGGTGTGATTAATTGCTACTTTGTTAAAGTAATTAAGTCAGAGGCTGTATCTCAAATGGCACCCTATTCCCTATGTAGTGAACTTCTTTTGACCATTGCCCATAGGCGTCTGGTCAAAAGTACTGCACTACATTAGGGAATAGGAGAGATTAGGATGCCATGTGGGATGAAGGCAAAGCGTTGAGGAGTTGTTTTTGCAATGGAGAGAATCTGTGCTGTCTTAAATTACACTAACCCATGGAGAAAGACCTAAAATGCATTACTCATTCAAATGGATGGTGTAAGCATGAGTGCTTTTACACTATAATGAAAATAGAATGCATCATCAAAGACTACTCAGGGATGAGTAGGCAGTATTTTTGGATGAACAGTGTCTTTACAATCAAAGATGTGACTATTGTGCTGCGAGCAAAAGACGTTGACCAGGTCATGGACCTACTGGTACGCTACATGACCAAAAGTATGTGGACAACTGCTTGTCTCATTCCAGAATCATAGGCATTGGTCCCCCATTGCTGCTATAAAGGCATCCACTCCTCTAGGAAGATTTTCCACTAGATGTTGGAACATTGCTGCAGGGACTTGCTTCCATTCAGCCACAAGAACATTAGTGAGGTCGGGCACTGATGTTGGTCGATTAGTCCTGGCTCGCAGTCGGCATTCATCCCAAAGGTTTTCAATGCAGTTGAAGTCAGGGCTTCAAGTTCTTCCACACTGATCTCTGTATGGACCTCTCTTTATGCACAGAAGCTTAGTCATGCTGAAACAGAAGGGCCTTCCCCAAACTGTTGCCAAAAGGTTGGGAGCTCAGAATTGTCCAGAATGTCATTGTGTGCTGTAATGTTAATATTTCCCTTCACTGGACCATCCTAAGACAGTGCCACATTGAAAGTCACTGAGCTTTTCAGTAAGGCTATTCTACTGCCTATTTTATTTTACTAGGCAAGTCAGTTATAGAACAAATTCTTATTTTCAATGACGGCCTAGGAACAGTGGGTTAAATGCCTTGTTCAGGGGCAGAACAACAGATTTGTACCTTGTCAGCTCGGGGATTCCATCTTTCAACGTTTTGGTTACTAGTCCAATGCTCTAACTACTAGGCTACGCTGCTGCTCCAATGTTTCTCTCTGGAGATTGCATGGCTGTGTGCTCGATTTCATACATCTGTCAGCAACCGGGATGGCTGAAATAGCCATATCCACTCATTTGAAGGCATGTCCATATACTTCAGTTTATATAGTGTTGTTAATACCCATAGAGCCACGTGGTCAATTGTGACAGATAATTCATTAAACGAGGTTCGAAAATGTGTAATAATGAGCCATTGACTCAATCACATATCAACGGCTATGGGCTCAACGTTCACTGACCGCTGCAAGTTCATGGCCACATTCGTTATCACAAGATGATATATTGTCAAAGCATGTAGGGGCAGCAGGTAGCCTAGTGGTAAGAGAGTTGGGCCAGTAACCGAAAGGTTGCTAGATTGAATCCCTGAGCTGACAGGAGGAAATCTGTTGTTCTGCTCCTGAACAAGGCAATTAACCCACTGTTCCTAGGTTTTCATTGTAAATAAGAATTTTTTTCTTAACTGACTTGCCTAGTAAAAAAAAAAATTACATTCTTCTGAAGATCAAACATCTCTTAACCAAATTGGCCAGACATCTTATCAGAATGGCCTCTCTTGTACCTTAATCTCCTTCAAACCACAAAGTGCAGATAAATAATTGAACCAGCGAATTAAGGGATAGAGTAGTGAACAGCAGCTCGCCAAATTGTACCAATTTCACCTTTCTACTTTTATTAACCACAATCTCTACACAGGGCACGTAATTAGAGTATACAAACACCTGGCAGGCCCCTCAATCAGGAGAAGGCGACCAAACTAATGAGGCTTTGCTTGCCCCCAAATCAACTCCCGTGAGCAGAGCACATTCACCATTCACATAACAACATTCCATTTCACTCGACAAATTACTTATTATGTCAGTGTGCGTGCAAAGTACAAAAGACATGCCTACCACCTGCTATCTTTTCACTTATCCAGAGTGGATATACATCGACGTACATGAGCCATGGTGTATGTTTAGCTGCTCTTTCAAGGAGAACTAATGCATCAGTCTTGGGCTTGCAATCGAGGCAATAGTTGAGCTAACGAGCCTGATTTCCAATGCGTTTCCACCTCGTTAAATATCTGCGTAGTACCATACAGAATGTAAGACCGTGTAATCCAGTAAAGAGCCAAGTGCACAACTGACATGAAACCCATTATACACGAACAATTAAGAAAATAAATACTGTAAGCTACCCTGGCGGAGGTATTTGTTTATGGATACATTGTATGAGCAAACATTTTGAATGAAGAATTCCATAGATTTAATTATAGTATTTTATTGATTTGCATAAGAGTGAGAAATACTAGAAGAATGTGTCATATAAGCAACATGCACACTGCCTAGTTGATTACTGTAAATGATTGGTCCTGTACGTCTTTAGAAAAATCACCTTCAAAGCAGGGGTTGGGAACTGCAATTATTTTCCTGAACATAACCATTATTTTTTTTGTTCTGTTCCGATGGGCAAAATAAAGTTCTGAACTGGTTCGAACACATAAAATGTAACGGATTATATCGTTCCCTTTCTGTTCCTTTTAAAACTCTGAAATAGCTCAATTTCTATATTTAGCTCAACATTAAATTACTTCACCAATGGATAGAGCAGCTTGCTATGGAGCTGGCAAGCTACAGTACCGTCAGACATTTTGTTGTTACAGCCTGAATTCTAAATGGATGAAATATTTTTTTCTTACCTATCTACACACAATACCCCATAATTACAAAGTGGAAAACATGTTTTTAGAAATTGCTGCAAATTTATTGAAAATGAAATACAGAAACATCACATTTACATAAGTATCCACACCCATGAGTGAATACATGTTAGAGACTGGCAAAGGAGATTCTAAGAGCTTTGCACACCAGGATTGTACAACATTTGCACATTCTTCTGTTTAAAGTTCTTCAAGTTCTGTCAAGTTGGTTGTTGATCCATTGCTAGACAGCCATTTTGATATCTTGCCTCAGATTTTCAAGCCAATGTAAGTCAAAACTGTAACTAGGCCACTCTGGCACATTCAATATTGTCTTGGTAAGCAAAGGTGAATTTGTATCCCAAGGTATGTTGGAAAACAGACTGAACCAGATTTTCCCTGTGCTTAGCTCTATTCCGCTTCTTTTTATCCAAAACAAATCCCTAATCCATGCCAATGACAAGCATAACATGATGTAGTCACCATCATGCTTGAAAATATGAAGTGGTACTCAGTGATGTGTTGTGTTGGATTTTCCCCAAACATAATGCTTTGTATTCAGGAAAAAGTTAATTTCTTTGCCACATTTTTTACAGTTTTACTTTAGTCTTATTGCAAACAGGATGGATGTTTTGGAATATTTTCACTGAGTTGGGAAGGACACCTGAATATTTGTAGTGACTGGCTGTATTGATAGACCTTCCAATGTGTAATTAATTACTTCAACCATGCTCAAAGGGATATTCAATGTCTGTTTTTTTGTTTACTAATATATGCCCTTTTTTGAAAGGAATTGGAAAACCTCCCTGGTCTTTGTGGTTGAATTTGTGTTTGAAATTCACTGCTCGACTAAGGGACCTTACAGATAATTGTATGTGTGGGGTACAGAGATGAGGTAGTCATTACAAAATCATGTTGAACATTGTTATCGCACACAGAGTCCATGCAACTTATTATGTTCCTTGTTAAGCAAATGTATACTCCTGAACTTATTTAGGCTTGCCATAACAAATGGGTTGAATACTTATTGACTCAAGACATTTCAGCTTTTTATTTTTAATTCATTTGTAAAAAAAAATACAAAATCTAAAAACATAATTCCACTTTGACATTATTGGGTATTGTGTGTAGGTCAGTAACCCATAATGTCAATTTGATAATTTTTTTATTCAGGTTGTAACAACAAAATGTAGAAAAAGTCAACGGGTGTGAATACTTTCTGAAGGCACTGTATGTACAGTACATGCATTGGGCAGATAATTGTAATGTGACTGAAGTTTTGCTGGTGAGGAGAGCACTGGGCATGAAGCACTCGTCATCTTGTTATTATGACATGCATTATCAGAATTAGGCCCACAGAATGGAAGGAACTTTGAATGTCTTTGAACGTGGCTTAACAAATGTTGGACCAGAACTAGCCCTTGATCACGATCTCAGTTCCATTACATTACATATACTGTAATGCCGCCTAGAGTTTTTAGGAGCTTGACCAGAGCTAGCTAACAAGCTTGTGCATGCAAAGTGGCACCAGAATTGTAGTTAATAAATCCAATATGAAACATGATAACTATAGTATCCTTAACTAGCATTGAAAAAGTTAATCCATTGTTCTCTCATTTAAAAAATCTCTCTCCTAATTTCTGAATCACACCTGTAACGTTAGTAGTTAATGCATGCTTCGGAGGGAGGGGGAGGGGCAGGTAGCCTACACACATATTGGGCAAAGATTTTCAGCTAGCAGACATTGGAATAAGTTTCTGAGTGACAGTGAGGGCTTTGCACAGGCGTTTTATTGTGCTTTTTGTGGGACTGGGAAAAAATGGCCAGAACGTAAAAGGACGTTATTAACCTGTTTTTAAAATAACGGTTCTGTTCCAGAACAGTATAGATTAATTTGTTCTCGCTTCTGGTTCTATTCCTCAAATAGAAATGTGGTATTTTCCAGTGTCCGGTTCTGTTCCCTGAACCGGTTCCAACTCCTGCTTCAAAGACTGCATGAAGCGTGTCACATGACAACCCTATTCAACGATCAACTGGAAGACATCTGGTGCATGGGACTATGAGAACCAGTGCAGCAATCCCCAGGTATTACTCAGGAGAAAGAACAAGACAGTACACAAACCTTGTTAGCTTCCCTATGTCACGTCCTGACCTTAGTTCCTTTTTTATGTCTCCGTTTTAGGTTAGTCAGGGCGTGAGTTGGGGTGGACATTCTATGTTTTGTAGTTCTATGTGTTTGGCCTGGTATGGTTCCCAATTAGAGGCAGCTGTCAACCGTTGTCTCTGATTGAGAACCATACTTTGGTAGCCTGTTTTCCCACTTTTGGTTGTGGGTGGTTATTTTCTGTTTCAGTGTTTTCACCATACGGGACTGTTTCAGTTTTCCTTTATTCTCTTGTTCTTTTGTATTCTGTATTCATTCTTGATTAAAAGGTATTATGGATATGTACCACGCTGCATTTTGGTCTACTCCTTCTTCCACCAACGACAGCAGTTACACCCTAGCCTCAAGGTATTGATTTAATTTACCTCAGGGTTCTCCCACTGCTTATACAGCGCTGATGGAGCTTTCGTTTTAAGTGATGTAAAAATGGTGTAATAGGGAAACTTAATGAAGATGCCCAATTGGGGTTTTCAAGCTAACATAGCTAATTAAACAACCAGGGTCAGGGATTCCTTTGAGGCCCGACAATAAGAGCCAATAAAAATGACAATAAGAGCCAATAAAAATGACAAGCGGCGAGGGGGAAAATAACAGGAATTACAGTACTCCTTTTCACAAGTTATACAAGTTACTGAATGGTTTTGAATACAACCCACCCACTCATCAATCAAGTTAAGTCAAATATTTTGAATCTATAAGAAAGTGTAGGCCCATCCAGGATAGGAAAGAGAATATATTTATGCTGGTAATTGGAGTTTCATATTGACTTTAGTTAAATAGTGGGAGGGAGAGATTATAGGTTTAGCGAAGTTCCAAACCTTTCCAAAAGCAGAGAGATTATGGGACAAAAAAATCCCCATGTTACTTATTTTATATCCTTGTGTTATTAAGCTGCACCAAATATCACTGACATGAGCAGGTTTTTTCTTTTAAAATATCACTACCTAGAAATAAACAGAACATCTTTACTATGTCAGTATATAGAATTACACATTCATGCATTGTTAAGGTCCCCTGACATTGACGCTGAGTAACAGCAAAATGTAATACTGGACACAACCATGTTTTGTAGCCACGCCATTTGAATTTAAAAATGTCTCAATCTGAAAAGTAATAATGAATGTCAGGAGGGGTTAGAAGCTGTCATGTCATTTTTAGGACACAATGAGTAAAACAGTATATTGGTGAACTTTGTCTGTGCTTTTTCGCTCCTAGACCTGGCTTGGTCATCAAGTGTCTGAAGAAAGAAAAATCCTGTGTCGGGATCGATATATACACACTACATGACAAGAAAGTATGTGGACACCTGCTTGTCGAAGATCTCATTCCAAAATCCAGGGCATTAATAAGGAGTTGGTCCCCCCCTTTGCTGTTAAAACAGCCTCCGCTCTTCTGAGAAGGTTTTTCACTAGATGTTGGAACATTGCTGTGGAGACTTGCTTCCACTTAGCCACAAGAGCATTAGTGTTGGGCGATTAGGCTTGGCTCGCAGTCACCGTTTCAATTCGTCCCAAAGGTGTTCGATGGGGTTGAGGGGCTCTGTGCAGGCAAGTCAAGTTCTTACACAAATCTCGAACAAATCATTTCTGTATGGACCTCACTTTCTGTGTGGGGGAATTGTCATGCTGAAACAGGAACGGGCCTTCCCCAGACTTGGTTCCTGAGTGGCGCAGTGGTCTAAGACTGCATCTCAGTGCACGAGGCGTCACTGCAGTACCTGGTTCGAATCCAGGCTACATCACATCCGGCCATGATTGGGAGTCTCATAGGGGGGTGCACAATTAGCCCAGTGTCGGCCGTCATTGGAAATAAGAATTTGTTCTTAAATGACTAAAAGATAAATAAAAAGCTGATGCCAAAGTTGGAAGCACAGAATTGTCTAGAATGTTGCTGTAGCATTAAGGTTTCTCGTCACTGGAACTAAGGGTCCTAGCCTGAAAAACAGCCCCAGATCATCACCACTTCACAGCTAAGCCGTTGTTGCTCCTAGATGTTTCCACTTTATAATTACATTTACATTTACATTTAAGTCATTTAGCAGACGCTCTTATCCAGAGCGACTTACAAATTGGTGAATTCACCTTCTGACATCCAGTGGAACAGCCACTTTACAATATTGCATCTAAATCATTAAGGGGGGGTGAGAAGGATTACTTATCCTATCCTAGGTATGCCTTGAAGAGGTGGGGTTTCAGGTGTCTCCGGAAGGTGGTGATTGACTCCGCTGTCCTGGCGTCGTGAGGGAGTTTGTTCCACCATTGGGGGCCAGAGCAGCGAACAGTTTTGACTGGGCTGAGCGGGAACTGTACTTCCTCAGTGGTAGGGAGGCGAGCAGGCCAGAGGTGGATGAACGCAGTGCCCTTGCTTGGGTGTAGGGCCTGATCAGAGCCTGGAGGTACTGCGGTGCCGTTCCCCTCACAGCTCCGTAGGCAAGCACCATGGTCTTGTAGCGGATGCGAGCTTCAACTGGAAGCCAGTGGAGAGAGCGGAGGAGCGGGGTGACGTGAGAGAACTTGGGAAGGTTGAACACCAGACGGGCTGCGGCGTTCTGGATGAGTTGTAGGGGTTTAATGGCACAGGCAGGGAGCCCAGCCAACAGCGAGTTGCAGTAATCCAGACGGGAGATGACAAGTGCCTGGATTAGGACCTGCGCCGCTTCCTGTGTGAGGCCGGGTCGTACTCTGCGGATGTTGTAGAGCATGAACCTACAGGAACGGGCCACCGCCATGATGTTGGTTGAGAACGACAGGGTGTTGTCCAGGATCACGCCAAGGTTCTTAGCGCTCTGGGAGGAGGACACAATGGAGTTGTCAACCGTGATGGCGAGATCATGGAACGGGCAGTCCTTCCCCGGGAGGAAGAGCAGCTCCGTCTTGCCGAGGTTCAGCTTGAGGTGGTGATCCGTCATCCACACTGAAATGTCTGCCAGACATGCAGAGATGCGATTCGCCACCTGGTCATCAGAAGGGGGAAAGGAGAAGATTAATTGTGTGTCGTCTGCATAGCAATGATAGGAGAGACCATGTGAGGTTATGACAGAGCCAAGTGACTTGGTGTATAGCGAGAATAGGAGAGGGCCTAGAACAGAGCCCTGGGGGACACCAGTGGTGAGAGCGCGTGGCGAGGAGACAGATTCTCGCCACGCTACCTGGTAGGAGCGACCTGTCAGGTAGGACGCAATCCAAGCGTGGGCCGCGCCGGAGATGCCCAACTCGGAGAGGGTGGAGAGGAGGATCTGATGGTTCACAGTATCGAAGGCAGCCGATAGGTCTAGAAGGATGAGAGCAGAGGAGAGAGAGTTAGCTTTAGCAGTGCGGAGCGCCTCCGTGATACAGAGAAGAGCAGTCTCAGTTGAATGACTAGTCTTGAAACCTGACTGATTTGGATCAAGAAGGTCATTCTGAGAGAGATAGCGGGAGAGCTGGCCAAGGACGGCACGTTCAAGAGTTTGAGAGAAAAGAAAGAAGGGATACTGGTCTGTAGTTGTTGACGTCGGAGGGATCGAGTGTAGGTTTTTTTAGAAGGGGTGCAACTCTCGCTCTCTTGAAGACGGAAGGGACGTAGCCAGCGGTCAGGGATGAGTTGATGAGCGAGGTGAGGTAAGGGAGAAGGTCTCCGGAAATGGTCTGGAGAAGAGAGGAGGGGATAGGGTCAAGCGGGCAGGTTGTTGGGCGGCCGGCCGTCACAAGAAGCGAGATTTCATCTGGAGAGAGAGGGGAGAAAGAGGTCAGAGCACAGGGTAGGGCAGTGTGAGCAGAACCAGCGGTGTCGTTTGACTTAGCAAACGAGGATCGGATGTCGTCGACCTTCTTTTCAAAATGGTTGACGAAGTCATCTGCAGAGAGGGAGGAGGGGGGGGAGGGGAGGAGGATTCAGGAGGGAGGAGAAGGTGGCAAAGAGCTTCCTAGGGTTAGAGGCAGATGCTTGGAATTTAGAGTGGTAAAAAGTGGCTTTAGCAGCAGAGACAGAGGAGGAAAATGTAGAGAGGAGGGAGTGAAAGGATGCCAGGTCCGCAGGGAGGCGAGTTTTCCTCCATTTCCGCTCGGCTGCCCGGAGCTCTGTTCTGTGAGCTCGCAATGAGTCATCGAGCCACGGAGCGGGAGGGGAGGACCGAGCCGGCCTGGAGGATAGGGGACATAGAGAGTCAAAGGATGCAGAAAGGGAAGAGAGGAGGGTTGAGGAGGCAGAATCAGGAGATAGGTTGGAGAAGGTATGAGCAGAGGGAAGAGATGATAGGATGGAAGAGGAGAGAGTAGCGGGGGAGAGAGAGCGAAGGTTGGGACGGCGCGATACCATCCGAGTAGGGGCAGTGGGAAGTGTTGGATGAGAGCGAGAGGGAAAAGGATACAAGGTAGTGGTCGGAGACTTGGAGGGGAGTTGCAATGAGGTTAGTGGAAGAACAGCGTCTAGTAAAGATGAGGTCGAGCGTATTGCCTGCCTTGTGAGTAGGGGGGGAAGGTGAGAGGGTGAGGTCAAAAGAGGAGAGGAGTGGAAAGAAGGAGGCAGAGAGGAATGAGTCAAAGGTAGACGTGGGGAGGTTAAAGTCGCCCAGGACTGTGAGAGGTGAGCCGTCCTCAGGAAAGGAGCTTATCAAGGCATCATGCTCATTGATGAACTCTCCGAGGGAACCTGGAGGGCGATAAATGATAAGGATGTTAAGCTTGAAAGGGCTGGTAACTGTGACAGCATGGAATTCAAAGGAGGCGATAGACAGATGGGTAAGGGGAGAGAGAGAGAATGACCACTTGGGAGAGATGAGGATCCCGGTGCCACCACCCCGCTGACCAGAAGCTCTCTGGGTGTGCGAGAACACGTGGGCGGACGAAGAGAGAGCAGTAGGAGTAGCAGTGTTATCTGTGGTGAGCCATGTTTCCGTCAGTGCCAAGAAGTCGAGGGACTGGAGGGAGGCATAGGCTGAGATGAACTCTGCCTTGTTGGCCGCAGATCGGCAGTTCCAGAGGCTACCGGAGACCTGGAACTCCACGTGGGTCGTGCGCGCTGGGACCACCAGATTAGGGTGGCCGGGGCCACGCGGTGTGGAGCGTTTGTATGGTCTGTGCAGAGAGGAGAGAACAGGGATAGATAGACACATAGTTGACAGGCTACAGAAGAGGCTACGCTAATGCAAAGGAGATTGGAATGACAAGTGGACTACACGTCTCGAATGTTCAGAAAGTTAAGCTTTCGTAGCAAGAATCTTATTGACTAAAATGATTGAAATGCTACAGTACTGCTGGAGTAGGCTAGCTGGCAGTGGCTGCGTTGTTGACTTTGTAGGCTAGCTGGTAGTGGCTGCGATGTTGACACTACACTAATCAAGTCGTTCCGTCGAGTGTAATAGTTTCTACAGTGCTGCTATTCGGGGCTAGCTGGCTAGCTAGCAGGTTGATTGCGTTACGTTACCTTAAAAGAACGACAATAGCTGGCTAGCTAACCTAGAAAATCGCTCTAGGCTACACAATTGTCTTAGATACAAAGACGGCTATGTAGCTAGCTAGCTACGATCAAACAAATCAAACCATTGTACTGTAATAGTTACTACAGTGCTGCTATTCGGGGGCTAGCTGGCTAGCTACGTTAAAAGAACGACAATAGCTGGCCAGCTAACCTAGAAAATCGCTCTAGACTACACAATTGTCTTAGATACAAAGACGGCTATGTAGCTGGCTAGCTACGATCAAACAAATCAAACCGTTGTACTGTAATGAAGTGAAAATGTGATACTACCTGTGGAGCGACGCGGAATGTTGACCGGGTAGTTGAAGTTCAATTCGGTAGAGGTTGGCTAGCTGTTGGCTAGCTAGCTAGCAGCATCTCCTACGTTAAGGACGACAAATAGCTGGTTAGCTAACCCTCGGTAAATTAAGATAATCACTCTAAGTCTACACACTCTAAACTACACAATTATCTTGGATACGAAGACAGCGAAGACCACTATGTAGCTAGCTGACACTACGCTAATCGAGTCGTTCAGTTGAGTGTAATAGTTTCTACAGTGCTGGTGGACAGTGGATGTTAGCTAGCTGCTTAGCTAGCTGCTGGGCAGATACGTTAGGACGATGAAATACGATTATCATGCAATTATCTTTGATACAAAGACGGCTATGTAGCTAGCTAAGAAGAAATTGCTAAGATTAGACAAATCAAACCGTTGTACTATAATGAAATGTAATGAAAAGTTATACTACCTGCGGACCGAAGTGTAGATGCGACCGCTCGCTCCAACCCGGAACCGGAAATCAATAACAACACTTACAGTTGACCGGGGCAGCTCCAGCAGTGCAGAAATTTGACTAACTGACTTGTTGACTTGTTGGAAAGGTGGCATCCTATGACGGTGCCACGTTGAAAGTCACTGAGCTCTTCAGTAAGGCCATTCTACTGCCAATGTTTCTCTAAGGAGATTGCATGGTAGTGTGCTCCATTTTATACACCCGTCAGCAACGGTGTGGGTGAAATGGCCGAATCCACTAATTTGAAGGGATGTTCACATACTTTTGTTATGGGTGTGTGGATTGATGTGGTTTAGTGTATCCAATGAAAATGTCAATGGGATGTCAATCTTTGAGCACTCATGGAAATGATAGGAAGCAGCTTCAGAGGTGTGTCAGCCATAACAGATTTTATTTTTCATTTAACCTTTATTTAACGAGGCAAGTCAGTTAAGAACAAATTCTTATGTACATTGACTGCCAAACCCTGGGCCGATTGTGCGCCACCCTATGGGACAGCCGGTTGTGATACAGCCTGGATTCGAACCAGGGTGTCTGTAGTGATGCCTCGAGCACTGAGATGCAGTCAATCAAATGTATTTATAAAGCCCTTCTTACATCAGTTGAAGTCACAACGTGCTGTACAGAAACTCAGCCTAAAAACCCCAAACAGCAAGCAATGCAGGTGCAGAAGCAGAAGCATACAGTGCCTTAGACCACTGCGCCACTAGGGACCACTGTACATGCCCAGTAACCTGCTTAGGGCCCCATACACATTTGGCACAATGGTTGTGATACAACTGAAAGCATTTCTGCACAGAATTAAATAAACAGGAAATGTGGGCACAATGTGCCATGGTGGTGTAAACATTTTTGGGTAGAGAAACTCTCCATTCTATTACAAAAACATCAGTTATATGACAACCATTGTGCCAAATGTGTTGTAAATCAGTTGTACAACTTGAGTGTGTATAGGGCCTTAGAGTGTCCATTTATCTTGGAGTTTGCCGGCCTGTATCAGAAGCTCATTAAATATTGCTGATTAATGGTGAAGAGAGCCGGTCAGACTGACAAATGTCAATAGACTTAGATGGAGCTCTGCTGTTTTCTACAGTCATCATTCACCCACGACCTTTAGAAGGCAACCAGGGTTTGTACTCAAACTGATGACTCAGGCTTGGCTACATCTCAAGCATACAATGCCCATATAAGAAGAGTATTGTGAACTCTGTGGCCTAGAAAATATCAGTCGGAATAAAACATATACAAATGTTAACAGTCATTGTAGTAATCAGATTCTTAAAAAAATAGTCATATTTCAAAACCACACAATCACTTTACTTCCCCTCAAGACCAAGCTGAAGAAAAAAAGAACTAACAAAATCACCCAGTGTCAAAGACAAAAGACAGAGGTTTGTCGTCAAAGTTATTAATGGCCAACGTGCATTACTGGGACCTCCCTCCCTCCCTCTCCCCCCTCCTTGGGTGCTCTTCACCAAGGGTTTGTCTGGAATCAAAAGTTATTACAGCTGCACAGGCTGTACAGGCAGGCGAGACTAAGGAAAAGTGACAACATTCTCGCTTGGGAAAGTTGACAATAGAGGACAGAAAGCAAGGCGGGAGAAGGCCAAAGGGATGTTCCTTGTGAATGAAGCTGACGAGAATTACTCTCCTTTTTTGGTCTCCATAGCCCACTATGTTGGAGATAGATAATGGCTAAATTAAACTTATCCCTGGCACGTACTGTACTCTAGAGACTGGTTGTTCCCAACATGATTAGGGAGTAGAAGAGAGGCTGGTGCATCTCATTAAGTTCAAAACAGAATATTTGACCAAGCGCCTCACAGCTCTAGTAATTAGATACTCCTCAAAATAATTATTGCAAATTTGATGTATCCAGCATAATTTTATATTACGCAAGGTTATGTTTAGATTTAAGTAGGCCTATGTGTATGTGTGTTTGAAATCCAATAGCAAGAAAGGTGGTGTTATACGCATTCCCCAGAACATTGCTGAGCGCCAAACAGAACCAATTTCCCCATTAACTTTGATTATTCTTACTAACTGAAAAGACATTTGTTAGTTACTGAAGAGGCATTTTAAATTGAGTGGTGATATGGAATGTATTGACTTGTTTTGCTAACATTTTTCTTTTCCGGTTATGTCAACGTGGTTGAGAACTAATATAGTAGGGAGGTTGTTGCATGTTTGTGGGAGGGTCGTCCGGGATTTATGTCACTTTGTTTATTTCTGTGTCGATGGTCTTTTTGTTCAAGTTTGACCTCTGACCTTCCGGTCAGGGGCATAAATGGGCCCATCTATTGGGGAGCCCGGCCCACTAAATCAGATTTTATGTGCTCTTTACTTGTCAGTGTTCCAAATGACACATGATATGTCTTTTTCCCTAAACATGCAAACACCATCAGATATCATTCATAGCAAGCAGGGCCCTGATTTTGTCAGATTTGATTAAGTATAACAGAACAGATGAACTGGAATGAGACTCATGGGATGTGTTGCCAAAAATAACTAACTAAAAGCCACACCCCCAATAAACCACGAATATGACTGCATTGAGGCATACGCCATTGTGCTTCTATGGCTTTATGCACCATGCCACTGCCTATTTAATTTGTTCATTTAGCAAACAAGACAGCTCATAATCCTGTGCCTTTATAACATTTACAGTTGAATTCATTAAAACTAATTTTTCAACCACTCCAAAAATTTCTTGTGAACAAACTATAGTTTCGGCAAGTCGGTTAGGACATCTTCTTTGTGCATGACACAAGTCATGTTTGACAGACAGATTATTTCACTTTTAATTGACTGTATCACAATTCCAGTGGGTCAGATGTTTACGTACACTAAGTTCACTGTGCCTTTAAACAGCTTGTAAAATTTGAGAAAATGATGTCATGGCATTAGAAGCTTCTGATAGGCTACTTGACATAATTTGAGTCAATTGGAGGCCAACATTCAAACTCAGTGCCTCTTTACTTGACAACATGGGAAAAATTCAAAAGCAATCAGCCAAGACCTCGGAAAAAAATTGTAGACCTCCACAAGTCTGGTTCATTCTTGGGAGCAATATCCAAATGCCTGAAGGTACCACATTCATCTGTACAAACAATAGTATGCAAGTATAATCTCCATGGGATCTGTCTCCTGGAGATTAATGTACTTTGGTGCAAAAAGTGCAAATCAATCCCAGAACAACAGCAAAGGACCTTGTGATGATGCTGGAGGAAACAGGTACAAAAGTATCTATATCCACAGTAAAACGAGTACTATATCGACAAAACCTGATTGGCCCCTCAGCATGGAAGAAGCCACTGCTCCAAAAACCGCCATAAAAAAAGCCAGACTACGGTTTGCAGTTGCACATGGGGACAAAGATATTACTTTTTGGAGAAATGTCCTTTGGTCTAATGAAACAAAAATATAACTGTTTGCCATAATGACCATCGTTCTGTTTGGATGAAAAGGGGGATGCTTGCAAGCCAAAGAACACCATCCCAACCATGAACCACACAACAGCATCATGTTGTGTGGTGCATTGCTGCAGGAGGGACTGGTGCACTTCACAATATAGATGGCATTATGAGGCAGGGAAATTATGTGGATGTATTGAAGCAACATCTCAAGACATCAGTCAGGAAGTTAAAGCTTGGTCGCAAATGGGTCTTCCAAATGGACAATGACCCCAAGCATACTTACAAATGACTTAAGGACAACAAAGTCAAGGTATTGGAGTGGCCATCATAAAGCCCTGACCTCAATCCTATAGAAAATTTGTGGGGAGAACTGAAAAAGCAAGGAGGCCTACAAACCTGACTCAGATACGCCAGCTCTGTCAAGAGGAATGGACCAAAATTCACCCAACTCATTGTGGGAAGCTTGTAGAAGGCTACCCGAAACGTTTGACCCAAGTTAAACAATTTAAAGGCAATGCTACCAAATACTAAATGAGTGTACATATGTCAACTTCTGACCCTCTGGGAATGTGATGAAAGAAGTAAAAGCTGAAATTAACCATTATACTATTATTCTGACATTTCACATTCTAAAAATAAAGTGGTGTTCCTAACTGACCTAAAACAGGGAATTTGTACTAGGATTAAATGTCAGGAATTTGAAAAACTCAGTTTAAATGCATTTGGCTAAGGTGTATGTAAACTTCCGACTTCAACTGTATATTTGAGCTTTAATTAGCTATAAAGATACTATATTTCCTCTCAGCCTCATGGAAAAATGTGTAGAATAGCATGAGATTACCTATAATATTGAAACTGTTTTCTTTTCTCCATGGTAAAATGTGTAAAATTGCAGAAAGTTGCTTTCCCCAACAAATGAATTTGTCCACTGAAAAATATCTGCTCTAAAGGATTTCTGGCTTCATCCAGCCATCTGCTGTCATGTTTGACAGTACTGTTATGCAGGGTCCAACATTAATATTGTCCTGGGTCTAGTAAAACCATGTGTCGGGCCAGTGGACCTTGTCGGCCAGTAAATTCTGTGCATTTTTGCTTTCCAGTTCTACATTCACCTGCTCTGTCAGCTACAATAAATTGACTGGTATTGATGTAAGGGATATTTAGATAATCTTGAGTTTAAGTCGGGTAAACAACTTTTCCCATGGTGCCCCAAATTCCTAATGAGTTAATTGTTACATAATTAATTTAATTGAGTAATAATTAATCATAGTAGGTAAATCATCGAGAAATAGCAGTCATCCAAAATGTTATATCAAGGGTGATCAACCATCCTCCAGGAGAACTAATGTATGTGCAGGTTTTTATACCAGTATCCATCTAACACACCACATTTTTAGAAATTAGCTGCTCGCCCGGACCTTAATAAACTGTTTCTGACATGTTTGTGAAGGGCTTGATCAAAAGCCTGCACACACACTCAGTAGCTCTCCAGACTGAGGGTTGACCACATGTGTTTTAAACAGTTGCCTCACAGGTATTCTACTTTGGGGAGGGTTAAGTGCCTTGCACAACAACAGAAGATAGTACATGGGATCAGAGAGCAGCCTCCCAGTGTCTCATTAGACTTTTTTTGTATACGTACAGTGCCAGTCAATATTTTTGACACTCCTACTCATTCAAGGGTTTTTCTTTATTTGTACTATTTTCTGCATTGTAAAATAACAGTGAAGACATCAAAACGTATTTTATATCTGAGATTCTTCAAAGTACAGTGGTTCCTCCTTTAAAAGTTGAAGTGTACTGTGGCGCAGCTTGCATGGTGCCGAAGAATTCTATGGCATGTGTGAACCACTGGTACCATTAATGCTAGTTAGTGCTCATTTGACCACCAGAGGACATCTTTGAGCAGCATTTGACAGCCTTCAATAATGGCTGTCCTAGAGAGACAATTCCCCAACGGGGAGGAAGGAGTAGGGCTGTCCTTGTAAAAAATAATTTGTCTGATTCCATATTTGTTATTTCATAGTGTTGATGTCTTCGCGGGAGACCGGGGTTCAATTCCCCAACGGGGAGGAAGGAGTAGGCTGTCCTAAATAAGAATTTTTCTTAACTGACTAGTTTAAATGAATATTTTCCCTAAGAGCATAACATTTCTACACCTTAATTTTCTAATCTAACCAATACCCAAATGGAGATCTAGTGAAAATAAAAATCTCATTGATTTATCAAGACCAGTCCCCATGCTTGTCTCAGTGCTAAAATAGTTGTAGGCTTTTGCTTTAAATCCAATCGCTTATGCTCTTTAAATAAACAAGACATACACCACTTTTAACAGCACATTATTCAACATTAGTGAGACTCATCTTGCCTACGATAGGCCTACAGTATATTGAAAAATATGACGTGACTCTCCTCCAGTAATTACATATAGAGGATTGGAGGATATTTCTGGAATTCAGTGATATGTATCCATAACTAAATAAACATTGGCACAGTACTGTGCATCCATCTTCGTCGACCTGGCCATGGCTTTCGACTCTGTCAATCACCATATTCTTATCGGCAGGCTCAATAGTCTTGGTTTCTCAAATGACTGCCTCGCCTGGTTCACCAACTACTTCTCAGACAGAGTTCAGTGTGTCAAATCGGAGGGCCTGTTGTCCAGACCTCTGGCAGTCTCCATGGGGGTACCACAGAGTTCAATTCTCAGGCCAACTCTTTTCTCTATATATATCAACGATGTCGCTCTTGCTGCGGGTGATTCACTGATCCACCTCTACGCAGACGACACCATTCTGTATACTTCTGGCCCTTCTTTGGACACTGTGTTAACTAACCTCCAAACGAGCTTCAATGCCACTCCTTCCGTGGCCCCCAACTGCTCTTGAACGCTAGTAAAACCAAATGTATACTTTTCAACTGTTCGCTGCCCCCACCAGCCCGCCTGACCAGTGTCACGTAGAGTAGGCCAGAAGGCTAAACTGGATAACCTAACCTCTATCAAAATAAAAAGATGGCGGAACCGCAAAAGTTCTTCTGTGCAAAGGTGTTTATTTACAAGTGATTCCGGAACAAAAAAACAACAGTATTGCCATCAACGTCTACCTTATGGGACAGCTTAAAAACAATGCTGCCCCATCCACAGCTCAATCCAAAACTGCCTCTCCATGACTGAAAGAGAGGCTCCTTTTGTAGGGCTAGCCCCTCCCCTCAGAACAATTAACCCTAATTAATTAATCAATTAACAATAGAAACCTACATTTTCCATGAACTAAACATACTAAAGGATATACATTGCAACACAGTTTTAAACAATATCACAACATAACATTTACAACATTACATCACTACTGACAATATCTTTCAATATGCCCATATGCATTTATGAGCCATTTGGGACAGGCACTATAAAGCCAACCCAATTCCCTTAGCTCGGGTCCTTTTCCAGCATACCCGGAAGCTACAGAGATGGAGAGAGAGGAACAGAACAAACAAACAATGCGCTCATCCACAACATTGATAAGTATAATAATTATTGTATCTCTCAAATATGAACATTGACAATTGTGAAATGCATGCACCAAGACAGAAGTTAATTTGTGTGTCGACCCACATTGTTAACTTATCTTATAATGGCGCAGGGAGGAGTGATGAATATGTGTGTGCGTTAAAGAACCAAATGCTGCCCGCGGCCAGTGACGGACTTCTACGTCACATTACCTTCCTCCTCTCCTGAAGCGACCATGTTCGGGAGCCTTGATAGGTAGTCCGCAGTAACGTTCTCTTTTCCTGCCTTGTGACGGACACAGAACCTGAAGGGCTGGAGCTCCAGATACCACCTGGTCACACGAGAATTCCGGTCCTTCATGGTCTGGATCCAGGTCAGTGCTCTGTGGTCCGTGTGCAGGTCAAATTCCCTCCCAAGAAGGTAGTAACGGAGGCTATCTAGGGCCCACTTTATAGCCAGGCACTCCTTTTCGATTGTAGAATACCTGGTTTCCCTGGGCAACAGCTTCCGACTCAGGTACAGCACACGAAGCTCTTCTCATGGCTCCCCTTGGGCCAGTACAGCTCCAATTCCTACAGTCGAAGCATCCACCTGCACGAGAAATCTCTTCCGAAAATCAGGGGTCTGGAGAACAGGGAATGAGCACAGTCGTTTTTTCAGCGTCATGAAGGCTTCCTCACACTCCTCAGTCCACTTCACAGGGTTGCTGGCCCCCTTCGAAGTGAGGTTGGTCAGAGGGACAGCGATGGTCGAAAACTGTGGAATGAATCTCCGATACCACCCTGCCAGACCTAGGAAGGACTTCACCTGTGTCTTGGTTCTGGGTCGAGGGCTATTCCTGATGGACTCTACTTTCTCCACCTGAGGCCGAACTTCACCCTTACCCAACTGGTAACCCAGGTACTTTGTCTCCTGTTTCGCCCACTCACACTTCAGGAGGTTAAGCGTGAGGCCTGCTTCATGGATCTTCCCCAGGACTCTGCTAAGATGCTGTATGTGCTCCTCCCAGGAGTGGCTGTAGATCACCACGTCGTCCAAGTAAGCAGCACAGTAATCGTCACAGTCCTGGAGGACCTTGTCCATCAGCCTCTGGAAAGTCGCAGGGGCCCCATGAAGGCCAAACGGCATGACCTTGAACTGGAACAGGCCCATTGGCGTCCGGAATGCAGTGTAGGCCTTGGATTGTTCATCCAGGGGCACCTGCCAGTACCCTTTGCAGAGATCCAATGTGGTGATGTAATGAGCTCTACCTATTCTCTCCAGTAAGTCGTCAATGCGGGGCATGGGATAGGCATCAAACTGGGAGATGGCATTCACCTTACGGAAGTCCATGCAGACGCGCGAAGAGCCATCCTTCTTTGGGACAATGACAATAGGGCTGCTCCATTCACTTGAAGATGGCTCGACAACATCCATCTCCATCATGGTGTGGACCTCTTCCTTGAGGGCTACCACCAGCCTCTCAGGCACACGGTAAGGATGCTGGCGGACAGGGTTGTGGCCAGGTTTCAAACGAATGACGTGTTCTAGGACTTTGGTTCTTCCTGGTCTCTGACTGAAGAGGGCCGGATACTTGCCAAACAGCTGCTTCAGCTCATCTTGCTTGTCTTCTTCCAGGTGAGCCAGTATGACTTCTGCTCGTTCTTTCCATGCCTCTGTGACCCCATCCGACTCATCCTCTTCTACTCTGCGGACCAGAAAGGACTTTCCTTTGTAGAGTTCCTCTTTCTCCTCCCAGGCCTTGAGAAGGTTCACATGGTAGGTTTGCTTCTTCTTACCCTTGTCCGGGTGCAGCACCTCGTAGGTCACTGGGCCCATCTTCCTCCCGATTAGGTACGGTCCTTGCCATTGCGCAAGGAGCTTGCTGGTAGACGAGGGAAGGAGGAGCAGGACTTTCTGTCCTGGCTCAAACTCTCTGTGGCGAGCGTGCTGGTCATAGCCTCTCTTCTGAGCCTTCTGGGCTTGCTGAAGGTTTGCTCTAGCTTCCTCTCGGTACCGTTCCAACCTGTCTCGCATCTGGAGGACATACTGGACAATCCCCTGTCCTGAGGTAGCTACTGGGGAACCTTCCCAGCACTTCTTCAGCAGGTCCAGTGGTCCTTGCACTGGCCATCCATAGAGGAGTTCGAATGGCGAGAAACCTGTCGATGCCTGAGGCACCTCCCTGTAAGCAAAAAGCAGAAAGGGTAACCACTTATCCCAGTCTTTACCAGTGTCAGCCACAAACTTCCTCAGCATGTTCTTGAGCGTTTGATTGAATCTCTCTACGAGCCCATCCATTTGGGGATGGTAGGGAGTAGTCCTCAAGCCTTTAATGCCCAGCTGTCGGTGGAGTTGAACCATCAGTCGCGAGGTGAAGTTTGTCCCTTGGTCCGTCAGGATTTCATCTGGGATTCCTACACGAGAGAAGAGCTGAACAAGAGCACTGATTATTTTTGGAGTGGTTATGGAACGGAGTGGGAAGGCTTCTGGGAACCGGGTGGCATAGTCACAGATCACCAATATATATATACTTAACCTGCACTACTCTTCTCCAAGGGTCCAACAATGTCCATTGCAATTCTCTTGAATGGGGTAGAGATAACTGGCAGTGAACATAGAGGAGCCCGTTCAGACCTACGGACAGCACTGGTTTTCTGGCACGTGGGGCATGATTTGCAGTATTTTTGTACATCAGTATACATGGAGGGCCAAAAGAAACGGGAGCCTAGCCTAAGATAGGTCTTATGTTGCCCTAGATGGCCTGCCCATGGAACTGTATGTGCAAGGTTGAGAACAAGTGGTCTACAGGTAGATGGCACCACCAACTTCCTGCTATCTGCCTCTGACCCAAGGTAGAGTATGTGGTTGTCTACTGTGTAAATCCCCCCACATGAAGATTGACTGTCCCCAGCTAAGGCCTTGTCAAACAAACATTTCAAGGTTGCGTCAGACTTCTGCAGTGTAGCAAAATCACACCGCCTTCACTACTCTGGACGGTTCTGACTTAGAATACGTGGACAACTACAAATACCTAGGAGTCTGGCTAGACTGTAAACTCTCCTTCCAGACTCATATCAAATATCTCCAATCCAAAATCAAATCTAGAATCGGCTTTCTATTTCGCAACAAAGCCTCCTTCACTCACGCCGCCAAACTTACCCTATTAAAACAGACTATCCTGCCGATCCTCAACTTCGGCGACGTCATCTACAAAATAGTTTCCAATACTCTACCACTGTGCCATCTGTTTTGTTACCAAAGCCTCTTATACCACCCACCACTGTGACCTGTATGCTCTAGTCGGCTGGCCTTCGCTACATATTCTTCGCCAGACCCACTGGCTTCAGGTCATCTATAAGTCTATGCTAGGTAAAGCTCCGCCTTATCTCAGATCACTGGTCACGATAACAACCCCCACCTTTAGCACGTGCTCCAGCAGGTATATCGCACTGGTCATCCCTAAAGTCACCACTTCCTTTGGTCGCCTTTCCTTTCAGTTCTCTGCTGCAAGTGACTGGAACAAATTGAAAAAAATTGCTGAAGCTGGAGACTTACATTTTCCCCACTAACTTTAAACATCAGCCAACCAATCGCTGCAGCTGTAAATAGCCCACCCAATCTACCTATCTCATCCCCGTATTGTTTTTATTTACTTTTCTGCTCTTTTGCACACCAGTTTCACTACTGGCACATCATCATCTGCTTATGTGTCACTCCAGTGTTAATCTGCTAAATTGTAATTTCTTTGCTACTATGGCCTATTTATTGCTATACCTCCTCACACCATTTGCACACACTGTGTATAGACTGTGTTATTGAATGTACGGTTGTTTATTCCATGTGTAACTCTGTGCTGTTGTTTGTGTCGCTTTGCTTTATCTTGGCCAGGTCGCAGTTGTAAATGAGATAAAGGTGAAATAAATTTTGAAAAGTATTTTTACCATTATTTTATTAACGAAAGCATAAAGATACCATTATTAGTTACATTGTTTTAGTTTGAACGTGCAGACTGGCACTAAGAACAGCAGAAACGTTTCCCTTGTCAGCTCCATTCTTTGTGCAATGCCCCTTAAAACGTTGCCAGTGTGGCGGTCTTCGGCCCATCCCCTGTCCTTGTGCCTTGGACCTTGTGCGCTTTCAGTGGATACAGCTGGAAAACTGCAAGGCAATTCCTTGTGCGCCGCTAGGAGCCATGAACAATACATATTGTCCTGCTAATAACAGGGTAAATAGTATATCTGTGAGAATATCCAACGGGCTTTTATACAATTCTAAAATAATAATCACTTTGCTTAAAAACAACAAAATGAGCGAGAAAAAAGGCCATTCTTGAACATGGGGTGAGACATTGTTACTAGTTTGTAAATAAAGCCAGTGTTTTATTTAGAACCTACAATCTCATGGGTCTCCCAGTCAAGGGCAGCAAAGGTATTGAACCAGCATCTGTCTCAACACAGCTTGCACTGTTATGCACTGTCTTAGACCGTTGCGACACTCTGGCACTGTATGATGTGACTGGTCGGGAGTGGCCTACAGTAAAACCAAAATAAAATAAAAAACATTTAATGTAACATCAGTTTTAGTAAGTAATACTGAAGTCGTACACAATTATCAGTTTCTATCTAGGTTCATGTCGCCCATTCATTGTCAGTTCGAGACACAGTAGGACCCAAAAGCATAATCAGTGGTCTAACTCCCCCTTGCGCTGGTCTGGAGCAATGAAGTGGTGACGCAGGGTTCCGTAGTAAACCATAAATTACGTCTAAGTCCCGCGATGTAAGTTTGCAATTTTTAAGGGAGAAACCACTGAAGCCACCCTTTGCCTTGATGACAGCTTTGCACACTCTTGGCATCTGTCAAGATGTGCATGAACGTTGTTTATATCATTTGATACATTCTATTTGTTTGCCTTACACATTTGTTTTACTCATATTTGAAACCACTACCGAAGATTCCTGCCTGTATTATTCCTTTGTGTTATTGAGGTTCCTGAGTGGCTTTTGTATGCATTTATTTGACCTTATATGAAATTGTTGTTTTTTTGCTTCCTCGTCAACCATCTCATCCTCAAATCATCCTCAGCGTTATCATCCTGCAATAATAAACAGCCCTTTAAAGTGCAACCTGCATCTGTGTTTTAATGGACACGCCACCCTGATAGCCCCACCTCGAACCAGCAACATCAAGATGCAGTCCTTTATTCAAACACAACTGTGTCAAGACATATGCAATCAAGGCATCCATTTTTTATTTTGAAAATGTGGAGGAGGTTGAGTAAATCTGTAAGGAAAAATTGAATGCCTTTTTAGATTTCATTTTAAGGCAGCTAAATGTGAAGACTGTAAGGCGTGTGTAGATGTAACAGGGTTATATTGGTGATTCCCCTTGCCACTTTATTGTTAATTTCTTGAAACTCCCCATCCCGGATCCGGGATCGTGAATAAAGCCTCAGGCTCATTAGCATAACGCAACGTTAACGATTTCTGAAAATCGCAAATAAAATGAAAATAATGCGCCTACTCTCAAGCTTAGCCTTTTCTTAACAACACTGTCATCTCAGATTTTCAAAATATGCTTTTGAACCATAGCAATTCACCAATTTGTGTAAGAGTATGCTAAGCTAGCTTAGCATTTTGAGTAGCATTTAGCACGCAACATTTTCACAAAAACCAGATAACCAAATAAATAAAATAATTTACCTTTGAAGAGCTTCGGATGTTTTCAATGAGGAGACTCTCAGTTACATAGCAAATGTCCAGTTTTTCCTGAAAGCATCTTTGTGTAGGAGAAATCGCTCCGTTTTGTACATCACATTTGGCTACCGAAACGAACCGAAAATTCAGTCACCAACAACGTCAAACTTTTTCCGAATTAACTCCATAATATCGACCGAAACATGGCAAACGTTGTTTGGAATCAATCCTCAAGGTGTTTTTTCACATATCTCTTCATTGATATATCGTTCGTGGAAGCATGCTTTCTTCTCTGAATTCCATGGAAAAATACTTGCAGCTGAGTTTTGCGCATCAATTTCGGCGCAGGACACCGGGCGGACACCTGGTAAATGTGGTCTCTTATGGTCAATCTTCCAATGATATGCCTACAAATACATCACAATGCTGCAGACACCTTGGGGAAACGACAGAAAGGGCAGACTCATTCCTCTCGCATTCACAGCCATATAAGGAGACAATGGAAAACGGAGCCTCAAAAATCCTGCTCATTTCCTGGATGCCGTCTCATCTTGGTTTTGCCTGTAGCTCACGTTCTAGGGCACGCACAGAGAATATATTTGCAGTTCTGGACACGTCAGAGTGTTTTCTTTCCAAAGCTACCAATTATATGCATAGTCGAGCATCTTTTTGTGACAAAATATTGCGTTTAAAACGGGCACGTCTTTTTATCCAAAAATGATATAGCGCCCCTAGAGTTTCAAGAGGTTAAGCAAATGGGTTTTTGGTTTGAGTTTGTCTTGCCTTCACCTACTCAACATGGCATCTTATTGGCTGGTTTGCGTGGCTTGCTTACAAGGGGGGATGTTCCAGTTAGAATCGTCACAGTGAACAAGCACCAAACCAGCGGTAAGTTGTTGGTTGCAAAGCACTGTACATCAAGTGATTTTTATACTCAAGTGATGATTTAAATGTACAATTTGTATCAAATTGTTTGTAAATGTTATTCGAACATCACACATAAGAAAGATGCAGCGGTTTTTGGAGAATATTTGTTGTGCATTTTGTTGTAAAGAATTCCCGCCAATACTAGTTAGCAACTTACTGTGTCTGGTGGGGGGGGGTTCATATATTTTGTACAGTGCGTGAGTGCAGAGTTGGATGGTGAGATGTGCATTGCATGACGTGCAATTGTGTGGCGTTCCTATCAGGTACATTGTTAAAGATATTATATTGTATATTGTAATTGTATTATTTTGGTAACTAGCCCAGTGAACAAGCACCAAACCAGCGTGTGTGAGCGCAGAGTTGGATGGTGAGATGTGCATTGCATGACGTGCAATTTTGTGCCGTTCCTATAAGAATAAAGCTACATGACTGGTGCTACATATTGGAGTTCCGTGTCGATGACTGATTGTACACAACGCAAGAAGAGTACTGTTACATAGACTTCCACTAGGAACTGTATATGTTCATTATAAGCTACTCAAAACATTTACCATGTTCCTCATCATATAACAATACAGCAACATGCACCCACAGACACACACATGCACAGACACATATTCACTAGCTATTTTGCAGCAGTGTGCCTGCTCTCAGTGGTAGGCCTGCAGAGGTAGAGTAAGCTGATTATCCCTGTCAGAGGAATGCAGACTCAACAATTTGTCACCTTCTCCATTACTGTACTACAACTCTGCAACTGTGCCTGGGTTATATCTGGGTACATAGAATACAGCACATTATCTACCCAGCTTGCACATAATGTTCGGATAACCATATGTGTCATGGGGCTTGGTGAGAGCGTGGATGTCCTATGTTTTTTTTGCATACAACCTTCCCTCAACATTCTGTGAATGGTGCAGGTGTAACGACTTTCCTCTGTTGAAGAAGGAGCGGACCAAAATGCAGCGTGGTGGTTACTCATGTTTAATGATGGAAAAATGACTTGACATAAAAATACCGAAATGTACAAAAACAACAGATGGAAACGTGAAAAAACTATACAGCCTATCTAGTGAAACTAAACACAGAGACAGGAACAATCACCCACGAAACACTCAAAGAATATGGCTGCCTAAATATGGTTCCCAATCAAAGACAACGATAATCACCTGACTCTGATTGAGAACCACCTCAGGCAGCCATAGACTACGCTAGACACCCCACAAAACCCCAAGAAAAAAACACACCACAATAACCCATGTCACACCCTGGCCTGACCGAATAAATGAAGAATAAACATAATATATTTCGACCAGGGCATGACAGCAGGATAGTTGCTTTGGAATACTTTTACTAAAAGTTCAAACATGGTTACATTTAATTTACATTTTTGGTAATGTTCTTGGAACAATGTTCTTCTGTGGGAATTTCAGTACTTCAGCATAACTTTTTCTGCAGGTTTCCTCATGGTTCTATTTAAATGAATGTTCTCATAACATTAAGCAAACCAGACCTTGAACTAGAGAACATAATTGCATTCATGATTTGTGGAACTAGTGAAAAGCACAGATTATCTGAATTCAATCAATCATATTTCCAGCGACGTGGAGGAAGGGGTGTGCGATTGGCAGACAGTTAACCATCAAATTCAGTTGCAGTGATGTTGAAGGGAGGCAATTTGCCAGAGGGATTGGGGTGAATCCCCCCCAAAACATTCTCACACGCACGGATGTACACCACTTATCTTCCTATGGGAATTAAATACCCAGAATTCAGGTATGGATTTTATTCTAACATGATTACTATTATGAGCTTAATCATACAACATTCTCCTTCTGTTTTCCTCACAACAATATTGAGCATGAGCCATCAATGTCTAGTATTTGAGCATAGCTCCATGGACCAAAATTGATATTTTCTACTGTACACAGTTCCCCACCAATATGCATTTGTGTTACATAACTGCTCACCATATTTGTCATGTAGGTGAAGGAAATCATGCACTGGAGGCAGAACTGAGTAATTTCTGCTAGATGTGCCATCTCCAAACTACATTATAGTAAAAATGTTTAGTCTTAATTTAAGTTTAGGGTTAGCTATGACAGTTAAGGTTAGGTTTCTAAATCAGATTTTAGGACTGTGTGGCTGTGCCAGCTAGTGACCACTCTGCAGAGCTGCCTCCAGAACAATATTCATGCTGAAAAAATGCTAGCCTGTGAAGCAAAATGCAAATTTGATCCTTATTGGATGCCTTTGCAGTATTTGACTTGACAATTGACAACATACTGTACCATTTACACCGCCAATGAGAAAATGTATCACTCGCTCGTGGAAGATCTCAGGGCAGGAGTTCTGCTCTCCGCCATGGTAATAATAAGCTTCACAAAGTCCAAATGAAAACTTCCCTCCGTGTGGCTCAGTTTGTAGAGCATGGCCGTGATTCCCACAGGGTACCAGTACAAAGAAATATGAAAATGTATGCAATCACTACTGTAAGTCGCTCTGGATAAGTGTCTGTGCAAACAACTTCACATAATCCCCCAGAAATGTCCGGGAACTTGCAGGTGCCTAGGTGGAAGATTGGGGTAACATCCCACAGCAAGAACTGGCAAATCTGGTGCTATCCATGAAGAGGAGATGCACTACAGTACTTAATGCAGCTGGTGGCCACACCAGATACTGACCTTTACACCCCCCCCCATGTTAGTCACATGTCTGTGGAACTTGTTCAGTTTATGTCTCAGTTGTTGAATCTTGTGTTACATTTGCTGAAAATAAACTCAGTTGGCGTGTTTTTGTTGTTGCTGAGTTTACACAGTCACAATCGCTATTGACTTTAGGATATATGAACCCGTTTTCCAAAGACACTACTGTGTTATATAGTTTTATATTCAGAGGAAGGAGACACGAACTAGCTCTCAGACTGAGGAGCAGGTAGACCAACTTCCCAAATAGGGGAGAAGCACTCAAAGAAAATTATACAATAATGTTGAGTCTAAAGACCTCTCACATTGCCAACCTTACATTGGCAGCAAATCTTCTTATGAATTCAACAACACAATGAAAGGAAACTTTTTTATGTCACACCTTTTCCTGAAGTGAATGGTTTCCCCCACTACTCTACCCACAAACTGAAGCGTTCTTTGATATCTACATTGCGTGCGAGGTTTATGGAAACTCTACATTTCCACATCTGCTAAATGCAAACTGTAATTAGGATATGTTTCCCAGACAAAAATAATGTTTCATGACACTCATTGCCAGCAGCGTTCGTGGAGAAGATGCTCACTAGTGTATGCGGCTATACAGACTGTACATTATATGGAATTTGCAGATCTAGACAGCTGCCCTAGGGGGAATGGTTAATGGTCAGAATAGTGAGTGAAAGGGTCACTAAGATGCTTGTATGGACTTAAATGGAGGAAGAATAAGCGAGAAAATGAAAACAAGTTATATATTGAGGCCGAGACAGGAGTTTAAAAAAAGAACTATCACATTAATACGAGACACTCGCCCAGTCTTGAATCGCCTGTGGCACGCATTAACATTTTATTCCGAGCAGAATGCCAGTTGTTCTGGCTCAGCTACGGGCAGAGCGAACTCTCATGAATTTAGCAATCAATGTCGGCTGCTACACTTGCATTTATAATCAAAAGCCATGCATTTCCCCATAAGGCCTGTGAGAGAATACTGTATATATTATAGTCTTACATACAATAGAATATATCACCTCAAGACCAAGTCGCAGAAATGTAGTGTGATAATGTAAAATAAAATAACCTCCACAAAAACAGATTGGACCAAGTAGTCAATAATTTCACTGACCACAAGTAGCTTTTCTTTTTATTTTCTCATTTGTATTATGCATGGTGATTTTATGGTTTGAATTCATAAAATTGGTCAAGGACACTGAAATAGTAGAACAATCCATTGAGACAGAGCTGATCAAACAATCAAGCCCATTTTACAATAGCTGTCACAAAGTCCATACCCCCAAAGAGCAAGTAGAAAAACTCCCCATAAGGGAGAAGCCTTGAGATGAGACTGACGTAGGGGCCATATATGAACTAAAATACAAAGTGACTGGAGTGAGCCAGGGATGTGTCTTATTGCCTATCAACTGAGTCATGAGGAAGACCACCAAAATGGAAAAAACTTGATGACCTCAACTTTTATTAGTATCAGTTCACAGTTTAACAGATGCTGTAGTGGGCGCAGTAAAAAGCTTATGTTACTAGCTCCTCACAATGCTGTTAAAATGTAAATTAAGTACACTATATTTAAACATGAAAATAAATCAAGAAACATAGCAAATAAGTGTAACAACCCAAGTACAGTAGCACTGTAACCCAAATGCAATCTATACGTACAGTGCATTCAGAAAATATTCCTCCCCCTTTACTTTTTCCACAATTTGTTCTTACAGCCTGAATTCAACATTTATTAAATGTATGTTTTTACCTCGTGAAAAAGTGAAAACGTGTTTTTAGAAATGTTAGCAAATTTATTGAAAATTAAATACAGGAGATCTAATTTACATAAGCATTCACACCCCTGCGTCAAAACATCAACTTTGGAAGTGATTACAGCTGTGAGCCTAAGAGCTTTGCACACCTGGAATGTGCAATATTTGCACAATATAATTTTTTACAAATCTTCAATTTTGCCTCCCGAGTGGCGCAGCGGTCTAAGGCACTGCATCGCTTGAGGCATCACTAACATGAAGTTGCCACCACACCACTTTGATGTGTTTAATTTGCCCCAAACATAACATATTTGTGACCGACCGGCTCAATTCAGTCTTATGTAGTAACATTTGAAATTGTGTTTTTTTTTACATTGGATAAAAGTAAAGCCTAAGAGCTACAAAATGGTATATCATACACAACAGTTGAGGAACAATGGGGAATTAATTCTGCTTTGAAAGTTGATAAACTTGTAACCTCACTCCTGAGAAAATGGCCCTCAGTAGGTAAACCTACTGGAGAACTCTTTGTCTACAACCAAATATATCAAGACTAAAAGCTGGTTTATACTACGGGTCACAACATAAATTCAATCTGGAGTGCCAGGGTACGCACAGAGCGTTTCGCTCTTGGAGAGTTCAGAGCGCACACTGGTCGCTCTGGCTGAGGTGTAGTGTTGATCCGAGCATTCTGACCTAATAACTGAGGTCAAGCACCCAAGCTAACGGGCTAACATTGGCTAACTTGCTAGTTACTTCCAGACACAAATGAGAGAACAGCTCACTCTGACAATTTTACTCCCCTAGCAGAGCTGGTTAGGCTGCTTTCATGTTATCCAGATGATTGTCGGAACATGGCAAAAGAAACTGCTCACATTATGCACAAACACAGGAATGTGTTTGTGCAAAATGTTTCTGAAAAAACAGTGTGGCCAGCTCAAATGCTGATTGTTGCTTCATTTGAAACTGGACGTTCTAATCACACCGGTGTGATCGTAGCTACAGGGACCACTGTAGAATGATCACACCCGTGTGATGGTACGTGTGACAGGGTTAACATTATATTGAAATGGTTACTTGTAAAGATAGGAGCCTTTTGTTTAGACATGTAGCCAGCTAAACCATAATCTCAACTCATAACGTTACTACCTGCATGAATCTGTAGGTAGCTTACTAACCAGGTTAAATGCAAACGGCACTGATATATGAATACTTTTACTACACAGATCATACATGTAACATTGGCTAGCGAGTTTTAACTTGAAATGAAAATGAAAATGTGGCTAGCCTATCTTAACCTCATACATGGATGGACGCTTATCCCTCTCTGTCACGGATGCCATGGTTACCCTTAGTTTGAAGATGTAATCTGGAGACAGGTGTTTATACAATAGCCTTCTGTGTGTTCTCTTTGACTCCCTCTGCATATTTGCAATCAAACACCAGAATTCTCTCCATCTCCTTAGCTATCATACTCTAATTCCACTGATTAGGGCTGCAATCCCATTAACGGGATCGATATGACAACAGCCAGTGAAAGGGCAGGGCGCCAAATTCAAAACAACAGAAATCTCATAATTAAAATTCCTGAAACATACATGTATTTATACCGTTTTAAAGGTAATCTTGTTGTTAATCCCACCACGGTGTCCGATTTCAAATAGGCTGTACAGCGAAAGCACCACAAAATTATCCACCATGTTGGAGTCAACAGAAATCACATTATAAATATTCCCTTCCACAATAAAGTTCCACAATAAATGCTTGATTTGTTCGATAATGTCCATTATTTATGTCCAAGTAGCTACTTTTGTTTGGTACGCGTTTAGTACACAAATCCAAACACTCGTGCAGGTCCATCCGAACGTCAGACGAAAACTTTAAAAAATTATATTACAGGTCGAAGAAACTTGTCAAGCTAAGTATAGAATCAATCTTTAGAATGTTGTTATCATAAATCTTCAATAACGTTCCAACCGGAGAATTCCTATGTCTGTAGAGAAGCCATGGAACGCAGGTCATTATCATGTGAAATGCGCGTGACCAGGACCTGGCTCTCTGCCAGAGCACTGACTCAAACAGCTCCCTTCCGGCTCCACAACACAGTAGAAGCCTCATTTAAGTTTCTAAAGACGTTTGACATCTAGTGGAAGCCCCAGGAAGTGCGACTTTATCCATATCCCACTGTGTATTCAATAGGGGCTGGGTTGAAAATCGACCAACCTCAGATTTCCCACTTCCTGTTTGGATTTCTTCTCAGGTTTTTGCCTGTCATATGAGTTCTGTTATACTCACAGACATCATTCAAACAGTTTTAGAAACTTCAGAGTGTTTTCTATCCAATACTAATATGCATGTATTAGCAACTGGGACTGAGAAGCAGGCCGTTTACTCTTGGTACCTTTCATCCAAGCTACTCAATACTGCCACTGTAGCCATAAGAAGTTAATAAAACTCGGTCTTCCAGGAAATGGAGAGAAATACTTTTGCGGTTCTACTACGTGATATCTTTAAAAAAAAGCTGAGCAATGCAGACCAATCCGAAATCATCTCTCGGCATGTCCAGCCCACACATTATCTCAGCCAATCATAACTAGCGCGAAAGTTCCTGTCTTTTCCCGTTGCTAAACCAACTAGGCTTCTAATTTAACAACTTGGCATACAAGTTTGTTATTTGGGCACATGAAAGTTCACATGACTCTCCTGTGAAGTAGTGACGCGAGACATATGCATAGATTCCTGAAACAAGTGAGTCACATTTTTTGTAGTTTTACTTTTGTGACCTATTGAGAACAGGATTCATTATCTGTACAGGCTTCCTTCTTTTCGGTCTGTCATTTAGGTTAGTATTGTGGAGTAACTACAATGTTCCATCCTCAGTTTTCTCCCATCACAGCCATGAACTGTTTTAAAGTCACCATTGGCCTCATGTTAGGAAGGACACCTGTTTCTTTGTAGTGACGGGGTGTATTGATACGCCATCCAAAGTGTAATTAATAACTTGACCATGCTCAAGGGGATATTCAATGTCTTTTTTTATTGGAAAACCTCCCTGGTGTTTGAAATTCACTGCTCGACTGAGAGACCTTCCAGATAATTATCTGTGTGTTGTACAGAGATGATGTAGTCCTAAAAAAACAAGTAAGCACTATGATTGCACAAAGAGTCCAGACTTTTTCAGCAACATTTACTCCTGGACTTAATTAGCCTCGCCATAACAGAGGGGTTGAATACTTATTGACACAAGACATTTCAGCTTTTATAAAACATTATAAAACGTAATTCCACTGACACAACATTAAATGTAATCCATTTTAAATGCATACTGTAACAAAACAAGATGTGGAAAAAGTCAAGGGGTATGACTACTTTCTGAAGGCACTGAAAAGTAGCCTTCGGAAAGTATTGACCCCTTGACTTTTTCCACATTCTGTTACGTTACAGCCTTATTCTAAAATGGATTAAATAAAGTACATTATGCAATCTACATACAATACGCCATAAGAAAAAGCTTTTTGGAAATTTTAAAACCGATACCTTATTTGGGCTCTCGAGTAGCTCAACGGTCTAAGGCGTCACTACAGACCCTGGTTCGATCCTGGGCTGTATCACAACCGGCTGTGATTGGGAGTCCCATAGGGGGGCGCACAATTGGCTCAGCGTTGTTCGGCTTAGGGGAGGGTTTGGCCAGGGTAGGCCGTCATTGTCACACCCTGACCATAGTTTATTTTGTATGTTTCTATGTTTTGGTTGGTCAGGGTGTGATCTGAGTGGGCATTCTATGTTGGATGTCTTGTTTGTCTATTTCTATGTCTGGCCTGATATGGTTCTCAATCAGAGGCAGGTGTTATTCATTGTCTCTGATTGGGAACAATATTTAGGTAGCCTGGTTTTCACTGTGTGTTTGTGGGTGATTGTTCCTGTCTCTGTGTTTTGCACCAGATAGGGCTGTTTTCGGTTTTCGTACGTTTGTTATTTTGCTAGTTTAATCGTGTATAGTTTCCTAATTAAAATAAAATGATTAACAACCACGCTGCATTTTGGTCCGCTCCTCCTTCACCAGACGAAAGCCGTGACAGAATCACCCACCTCAACAGGACCAAGCGGCGTGGTAACAGGCAGGAACAACAAAGGGAGGAATGGACATGGGAGGACGAATTGTTTGGAGAATGACCCTGGGATCAGCCTGGAAAATATCGCCGTCCCAAAGAAGAACTGGCGGCGAGAGCTGAGAGGCGCTGGTATGAGGAGAAGCAACAGCGGCAGCAAGAGCAACAATATCGGGACTACACTACTTGGGAGGAAATAGACAGGTGGGCGGTCGACCCAGGGAGTGCCGGAGCCCGCCTGGGATACACTGGAGCAGTGCGAAGAGGGTTATAGGAGAATGGAGATGGCGAAGCAAGCATGCCAGCGCGGAAGGAAGCCCGAGAGTCAGCCCAAAAATTCTTGTGGGGGGGGTCACAGGGAGTATGGCTACGCCAGGTAGGAGACCTGCGCAAACCTCCTATGCTTACCGGGGGGCTAAAGAGACCGGGCAGGCACCGTGTTATGCTGTGGAGCGCACGGTGTCTCCAGTGCGGGTGCATAGTGCGGTATATACCAGCTCCTCGTATTGGCCGGGCGAGAGTGGGCATCGAGCCAGGTAAGGTTGGGCAGGCTCGGCGCTCAAGAGCTCCAGTGCGCCTGCACGGTCCGGTCTATCCAGTGCCACCTCCACACATCAGTCCTCTGGTGGCAGCTCTCCACACCAGGCTTCCTGTGCGTGTCCTCGGCCCAGTACCACCAGTGCCAGCACCACGCATCAGGCCTACAGTGCGCCTCGCCTCTCCAGCGCTACCGGAGCCTTTCTCCTCTCCTGCGCTGCCGGAGACTCTCGCCTGTTCAGCGCAGCCAGAGCCTTCCTCCTCTCCTGCGCTGCCGGAGCCTCTCGCCTCTCCAGGGCTGCCGGAGCCTTTCTCCTCTCCTGCGCTGCCGGAGTCTCCCGCCTGTTCAGCACAGCCAGAGCCTTCCTACTCTCCTGCGCTGCTGGAATCTCCCGCCTGTTTAGCGCTGCCAGAGCCTTCCGCCTCTACAGCGTTGCCGGAGTCTCCTGCCTGTTTAGCGCAGCCAGAGCTGCCAGCCTGCATGGAGCAGCCAGAGCTGCCAGCCTGCATGGAGCAGCCAGAGCTGCCAGCCTGCATGGAGCAGCCAGAGCTGCCAGCCTGCATGGAGCAGCCAGAGCTGCCAGCCTGCATGGAGCAGCCAGAGCTGTCAGCCTGCATGGAACAGCCAAAGCTGTCAGTCTGCATAGAGCAGCCGGAGTTGCCATTCTGCATGGAGCTGCCAGTCTGCACGGAGCTGCCAGTCTACAAGGAGCTGCCAGAGCTGTCAATCTGCGTGGAGCAGTCAGAGTCGCCAGTCAGCATGGAGCAGCCAGAGCCGTCAGTCAGCCAGACTCTTCCAGATCTGCCAGTCAGCCAGACTCATCCAGATCTGCCAGTCAGCCAGACTCTTCCAGATCTGCCAGTCAGCCAGACTCTTCCAGGTCAGCCAGACTCTTCCAGATCTGCCAGTCAGCCAGACTCTTCCAGATCCGCCAGACTCTTCCAGATCCGCCAGTCTGCCAGACTCTTCCAGATCCGCCAGTCTGCCAGACTCTTCCAGATCCGCCAGTCTGCCAGACTCTTCCAGATCCGCCAGTCTGCCAGACTCTTCCAGATCCGCCAGTCTGCCAGACTCTTCCAGATCCGCCAGTCTGCCAGACTCTTCCAGATCTGCCAGACTCTTCCAGATCCGCCAGTCAGCCAGACTCTTTCAGATCCGCCAGTCAGCCAGACTCTTCCAGAGCCTTCCTCCTCTCCGCTGCTGCCGGAGTCTCCCGCCTGTCCGGCGCTGCTGCCGGAGTATCCCGCCTGTCCGGCGCTGCTGCCGGAGTCTGAGGAGCCCCTCTGTCCCGAGCTGCCCCTCTGTCCCGAGCTGCCCCTCTGTCCCATGGGTTGCCGTGGCTAGGAGGTCACGGAAGCGGACAAGGTGGGGGAGGACTACGGGGAAGTGGGGGCCACGTCCAGCACCGGAGCCGCCACCACGGACAGATGCCCACCCAAACCCTCCCCGATAGGTTCAGGTTATGCGGCCGGAATCCGCACCTTGGGGGGGGGGGGGGTACTGTCACACCCTGACCATAGTTTATTTTGTATGTTTCTATGTTTTGGTTGGTCAGGGTGTGATCTGAGTGGCATTCTATGTTGAATGTCTTGTTTGTCTATTTCTATGTCTGGCCTGATATGGTTCTCAATCAGAGGCAGGTGTTAGTCATAGTCTCTGATTGGGAACCATATTTAGGTAGCCTGGTTTTCACTATGTGTTTGTGGGTGATTGTTCCTGTCTCTGTGTTTTGCACCAGATAGGGTTGTTTTCGGTTTTCGCATGTTTGTTATTTTGTTAGTTTAATCGTGTATAGTTTCCTTATTAAAATAAAATGATTAACAACCACGCTGCATTTTGGTCCGCTCCTCCTTCACCAGACGAAAGCCGTGACAGTCATTTCAAAATAAGAATTGGTTCTTAGCTGACTTGCCTAGTTAAATAAAGGTTAAATAAAATAAAACAATTGACATCAGTATTCAGACCCTTTGCAATGAGAGACTCAAAATTGAGCTCAGGTGCATTGAATTACAGTGAATTATAAGTGAAATAATCTCTCTGTAAACAATTGATGGAAAAATTACTTGTGTCATGTGCAGTGTAGATGCCCTAACCGACTTGCCAAAACTATAGTTTGTAACAAGACATTTGTGGAGTTGTTGAAAAACGAGTTTGAATGACTCCAACCTCCGACTTGAACTGTAAATATGCAGTGTGTATTAATAGTGTAACAAAAATGCAATGTATAGCAGGAGAAATTTTAGAATAAGCCATGTCAAGAAACATTATTTAAATACACAGTGTGAAACAGGAAGTTAAGGGGATTTAATGTCTCTATTGCAAAGGACAGCAGTGGTGTGAGCGAGTAAGCATCACCTGGTAGATGGTTAGTGATGGCCATTGAACATTCTGATTGCCTGGTCCGGTCACAACTTGCAGACTTGTTTACGTGATGCTGTGCGTTTTGTTGCCAACATTACTTTGCTACTTGACAACTTTACAGTTTTTACTTTTTAATTACCGTTTATATTTTTTGTTTTTCCCTCACTCCATTTTTTTTTATTCCGGACGTTTTATCTGGACGTGGTTCGTCAGGACTTCCAACAGCCAAAGCTATGTAATAACATTAACATGATGCCTTCTAATTGCAGTAGCTTTACTCATAATATACAGAACGATCGCCTTACGGCGAGGATAGCTGTGCTGCAAGCCCAGCTTCAGACACAATCGTTAGGCAAGGGTAATTTCAGTGTAGGAAAGGATGAAACATCGTCTGTGCCACCAGTAAGTACAGATAGTAACGTTAGTATAAATCCCCTCGCACGGTCCCCACAGCCAGACAACTTTCTCATGGCTTCTGGAGGGAAATGCTGTGGGAATGCTCAAACGGTGTCGCTCATTCAGCCGACAGCAACTTTCAACTTTCTCCCCATTAACCTCTTACACTTATGGTGGCGCTATTTCATTTTTGGAAGAAAAACGTTCCCGTTTTAAACAAGATATTTTGTCACAAAAAGATGCTCGACTATGCATATAATTGCTACTGTTCGAAAGAAAACACTCTGACGTGTCCAGAAATACAAATATCTTCTCTGTGCGTGCCCTTTAACGTGAGCTTCAGGCAAAACCAAGATGACTTGGCATCCAGGAAATGACAAGGATTTTTGAGGCTCTGTCTTTCATGATCTCCTTATATGGCTGTGAACGCAAGAGGAATGAGTCTGCCCTTTCTGTCGTTTCCCCAAGGTGTCTGCAGCATTGTGACGTATTTGTAGGCAGATCGTTGGAAGATTGACCATAAGAGACCACATTTACCACGTGTCCGCCCGGTGTCCTGCGCCGAAATTGGTGCGCAAAAGTCACCTGCCAGTATTTTTCCATGGGGCACAGAGAGAGAAGCAAGCTTCCACGAACTGCATGTCAATGAAGAGATATGTGAAAAAACACCTTGAGGATTGATTCCAAACAACGTTTGCCATGTTTCGGTCGATATTATGTAGTTAATCCGGAAAAAGTTTCACGTTGTAGGTGACTGCACTTTTTCGTGATGTGCGCGTTTTGTAGCAACATTACTTTGCTACTTGACAACTTTACAGTTTTTACTTTTTAATTACGTTTAAATTTTTTGATTTCTCCTACACACAGACGCTTTCAGGAAACACTGCGCATTTGGTATGTGGCTGGGAGTCTCCTCATTGAAAACATCAGAAGCTCTTCAAAGGTAAATGATTTTATTTATTTGGTTATCTGGCTTTTGTGAAAATGTTGCGTGCTACATGCTACACAAAATGCTATGCTAGCTTTGCATACTCTTACACAAATTAGTCAATTTCTATGGTTCAAAAGCATATTTTGAAAATCTGAGATGACAGTGTTGTTAAGAAAAGGCTAAGCTTGAGAGCAAACGCATTATTTTAATTTTATTTGCGATTTTCAGAAATTGTTAACGTTGCGTTATGCTAATGAGCCTGAGGCTTAGTCACAATCCCGGATCCGGGATGGGGAGTTTCAAGATTAAGCAGCGAGTCGGAGTCAGAGGCCGAGCCTTCTCTGGTCTCTACTCCTCCCGTTACGGGGTCCGAGACGCCGAAGCCTCCCACCAATACCTCTGACAAATTGAAAACCCTAGTCATTGGCGACTACATTACCCGCAGTATTGGACTTAAAACGAATCATCCAGCGATCATTCACTGTTTACCAGGGGGCAGGGCTACCGACGTTAAGGCTAATCTGAAGATGGTGCTGGATAAGGCTAAAACTGCCAAGAGTATAGAGATATTATTATCCACATCGGCACCAACGATTATAGGATGAAACAGTCAGAGGTCACCAAACGCAACATAGCTTCAGCGTGTAAGTCAGCTAGAAATGTGTCGGCATCGAGAAATTGTCTCCCCCCCCAGTTATGTGGAGTGATGAGCTCTACAGCAGAGTCTCACAACTCAATCGCTGGTTGAAAACTGCTTTCTGCCCCTCCCTAAAGATAGAATTTGTAGATAATTGGCCCTCTTTCTGGGACTCACAACGAAGCCTGGCCTGTTGAGGAGTGATGGACTCCATCCTAGCTGGAGGGGTGCTCTCATCTTACCTACGAACATAGACAGGGCTCTAACTCCCCTAGCTCCACAATGAAATAGGGTGCAGGCCAGGCAGCAGGCTGTTTGCCAGCCTGCCAGCTTAGTGGAGTCTGCCACTAGCACAGTCAGTGTAGTCAGCTCAGCTATCCCCATTGAGACTGTGTGTGTGCCTCGACCTAGGTTGGGCAAAACTAGATATGGCAGTGTTCGCCACAGTGTCTTCTGACCCCTCCTGTCTCAGCCTCCAGTATTTATGCTGCAGTAGTTTGTGTCAGGGGGCTAGGGTCAGTCTGTTATATCTGGAGTATTTCTCCTGTCTTATCCGGTGTCCTGTGTGAATTTAAGTATGCTCTCTCTAATTCTCTTTCTTTCTCTCTCTCATGATGACTCCTTGCTGTCCCCAGTCCACCTGGCCGGGCTGCTGCTCCAGTTTCAACTGTTCTTCCTGCAGCTATGGAACCCTGACCTGTTCACCGGAACTGCTACCTGTCCCAGACCTGCTGTTTTCAACTCTCTAGAGAGAGCAGGAACGGTTGAGATACTCTCAATGATATAACATAGGAGTAGCGTCTTGACAGGAAAAAATACTGCCTGGGGAATGAACCTAAGAGCGCACCAGAGGGGAGGCAATGATAGTCCAGGTGGGCCTCATGATGAAGCGCAGGTGTGCGTATTGATTGATGCCAGGTGCACGTAATGATGGTTGCCAGGACCGGTGGTTAGTAAACCGGTGACGTCAAGGAGCGGGAGTAGACATGACACAGAGATCATTTTGAATTAATAGGGATTCTATATGTAATACTATTAGGCCTATACCAGGAAGTAATCAATTCTACTTTCACCCCCGAATACAAACAGCAAATTCTCCAGTGTTGAATCAACACTGACAGAGTGTTACATTTATCACTGTTCCAGTGTCTATACAGGTCTGTTAAAAAAAATCCCTGTCCCACTAATCCATATTTGCATCGTTTTGTTGTATTGTTCAAACATGGATTTATGACACAGTGGAACATCTGTCACATTCTGACCTTAGTTCTTTTGTCATGTCTTTGTTATAAGTATGGTCAGGGCGTGAGTTGGGTGGGTTGTCTATGTTCCTTTTTCTATGTTTTGGGATTTCTGTGTTTGGCCTGGTATGGTTCTCAATCAGAGGCAGCTGTCAATCGTTGTCCCTGATTGAGAACCATACTTAGGTAGCTTGATTTCACTTTTGAGTTGTGGGCGCTTGTTTTCTGTTTACACCAGACAGGACTGTTTTGTTTCGTTTAATCGCCTTTGATATTTTGTTTAGTGTTCTCGTGATAATAAATTATCAATATGGACACTTACCACGCTGCACCTTGGTCCTCCTCGCTTTCTCCCAACGACGAACATTACAACATCAAAAAAATATAGTGTAAAGATATCACTCAGAATGGGATTCTAATGTAATGAGGTAGTGTGGAGTGTTTTATAATATGCTTTAGACATATTTACATATTTCATTATAGTAAATTGAAAGTGTTGACTATGTGATATTCAATTTTCTCTGTACCAAAAAAACAAACATTTTGGGGGATCAACTACAAACAGAGAGAACATGGGTGAGATTCCCTTATCCTTATTTGACCTTTTATTTAACTAGGCAAGTCAGTTAAGAACAAAGTCTTATTTTCAATGACGGACTAGGAACAGTGGGGTAACTGCCTTGTTCAGAGGCAGAACAACAGATTTTCACCTTGTCAGCTCATGGATTCAATCTTGCAAACTTCCGGTTACTAGTCCAAAGCTCTAACCACTAGACTACCTGAAAAGCAATATTTTGCTTTTCATATTTCATTTTATTCTACAAAGCTCCCAAGTTTGGACATGCTGTCAGATTTTCTCATACTTCTCATATCATTTTACATCGTCCAAGATTGAATCAATGCGTCTTTGTAAACTAATTTATGCTGGAATCAACATCTGCAGCGTTTACCATGAACTTCAGGGAAATTGCCCTTTTTAAGGTGATATGCTGACAGTGCAGTGTGCTTAGGGAGGGAACGTTATAAGAAAATCAAATAAATGGATGACCCTCCCTTCAGCGAAATATATTTTCAGCACCACAATGTAAATTACTCAAATCTGGATTATTGTGAGGTCAATAACTCTGATAATTACATCATGGGCAGGAAAAATATTTTTTTATAAATTATAGTATTAGCAAGCTAACATAGTTGACTTCCGGTCCTCCTCAAACTGAACAGAACAGGCTATAAACTGGTCCGCGCACAACAGTATTATTTGGAAAAAACCTCTGACTCTCTTGCAGTCTTGTAGCCCTACACAGCACAGCCATTGGTTAAGCAGCACACAAAAAAATGTTTTTTGATCAGCAAGAGCAGAGCTGGAATATCCAATGCAGTGTGTAATGCAGCCTAGTTTTATTTACACCATTCCACCAGCTATCTTAGAAATATTCCTTTGCTCTGTGTTTCTCTGACTATGCACTTCATAGCCTATATTTGATTGAGATCACATTAAATAGCCTGTAGGCACAATTGATATTGCCCGCCCGGTGGAGATTCCGAGATCAGGGACGGCATCGGGCACACATCGATATATACAATAGTTTGTGGACATCACTTCAAATTAGTATATTTGGTTACTTCAGCTACACCCGTTGCATCAAATCGAGTTCACAGCCATGCAATCTCCAGACAAACATTGGCATTAGAATGGCCTTACTGAAAAGCTCAGTGACTATCAACATGGCACTGTCATAGGATGTGACCTTTCCAACAAGTAATTTTGTCAAATTTCTGCCCTGCTCGAGCTGCCCCGGTCAACTGTGCTGTTATTGTATAGTGGAAACGTCTAAGAGCAACAACGGCCACACAACCTCACAGAACGGGAATTGATTATTCTAAACCAAGTAGCGCGTAAAAATGGTCTGTCCTCATTTGCAACACTCCCTACCGAGTTCCAAACTGCCTCTGGAAGCAATGGCATCACAATAACTTTGTCTGGAGATTCATGAAATTGGGTTTTATGGCCGAGCAGCCTCACACAAGCCTAATATCAAGTGTTGCCTGGAGTGATGTAAAGCTCCCCGCCATTGGACTCTGGCGCAGTGGAAACGCGTTCTCTGAGTCACGCTTCACCATCTGGCAGTCCAACGGACGAATCTGGGCTTGGCGGATGCCAGGAAAACGCTACCTGCCACAATCCATAGTGCCAACTTTACAAATTGGTGGAGGAGGAATAAGGGTCTGGGGCTGTTGTTCCATGGTTCGGGCTAGGTCCCTTTGTTTCAGTGAAGGGAAATCTTAATGCTACAGCGTACAATGACATTCTAGATGATTCTGTGCTTCCAACTTTGTGACAACAGTTTGGGGAAGGCTATTTCAGCATGACAATGCACCCGTACACGAAGCCTGGTCCATACAGAAATGGTTTGTCGAGATCGGTGAAGAAGAACCTGACTGGCCTGCACAGAACCCTGACATACACCTTATCAAACACCTTTGGGATGAATTGTAACGCCGACTGCGAGCTGGGTCTAATTGCCCAACATCAGTGGCTGAATGGAAGCAAGTCCCTGTAGCAATGATCAAAAAAGAAAAGTGGAAAGCCTTCCCAGAAGAGTGGAGGCCGCAAAGGGGGGGACCAACTCCATATTATTGCCCATGATTTTGGAATGAGGTACTCGACGTGCATGTGTCCACGTACTTTTGGTCATGTAGTGTATAGCCTAGTAATCAACTAATTCTAAAATTACTGAGAAATAACTATACACTACAGTTCGAAAGTTTGTGGTCACTTAGAAATGTCATTGTCTTTGCTTTTCTTTCACTTTTTTTGTCCATTCAAATAACATCAAATTTATCAGAAATACAGTGTAGACCTTGTTAATGTTGTTTCTAGCCATTTCGAGCCTGTAATCGAACCCACAAACGCTGATGCTCCAGATACTCAACTAGTCTAAAGAAGGCCAGTTTTATTGCTTCTTTAATCAGAACAACAGTTTTCAGCTGTGCTGACATAACTTAAAAAGGGTTTTCTAATGATCAATTAGCATTTTTTGAAATGCTAAACTTGGATTAGCTAACACAACGTGCCATTGGAACACAGGAGTGATGGTTGCTGATAACGGGCCTCTGTACTCCTATGTAGATATTCTAAAAATTTGCCGTTTCCAGCTACAATAGTCATTTACAACATAAAAAATCTACACTGTATTTCTGATCAACATTGTTATTTTAAAATGGACAAAAAATGTGCTTTTCTTTCAAAAACAAGTACGTTTTTATGTGACCCCAAAACCTTTGAATTGTCGTGTACATTTCAATTATAAATTACATGACCCTACCCGGGCCTAGATTTTAAAAATCCTAAACCCTCCCCTTGACTAAAATTGAAAAGCATGACCCTCCCCCATTTACTTCCAGGTAACCATTCTGTAAATTACAGATTAAATTAAATTAAATTTAATCGCCAATGCGCCTTTGATTGAATCTCTACTACAATACACCGCTGATGATTCAGGTTGACAAAGGTATACTCCAACAATAGTTATACACTCCATACACAAAGGGAACACAAACATACCACTCTGTGCAAATAAATTCATAAAAAATCCTACAATTTTCTGGATTTTCTTTCTCATTTTGTCTGTCATAGTTGAAGTGTACCTATGATGAAAATTACAGGCCTCTCTCATCTTTTTAAGTAGGAGAACTTGCACAATTGGTGGCTGACTAAATACTTTTTTGCCCCACTGTATTATTGTCACATATAATAGGCTATTTCCTTTTTACTATACCACATGAACAAGTAGTCAGTCATTTTTTTAATGGACCTTGCAAGCTGGTGACATGCACACACAAGGACTTGGCAGAAGGTGAGAGGCTATAGAGGATGTTCTCAGCCTGGCTAACCTTGTCGGCATAGGACTTAATGACACGCTTAATATCACAACCAATGTCATTAAGTACAAAGAAGACCTGTGTCTCATGCTGATAATGGGGAACGATAATCATTGTTCGATTTGCATGAGAATTGTTGTAGCCGAACCGATTTGGGTCTTGGGTAAAGAAGTTTGCATAATAATACAGTTAATTAAACAAACGGCCTTGCTAAATGTCAATCAATAGGTTATCTCCAAAATCAGAGGCAGATTGGGCAAATGGAAGGGAAAATGGGTAAATGCGCCTAAATATGCTCTCCCTGAATTTACTAGTCTGCTGTTATTCTCTATGAACGATTATTAATTCCATACGTTTTGTAGGAGTCTCCTAGGGTTTTCACAAGTGCGGGCTGAATACTGAGAGAGTAGGGAATCTCCGGTACATTGTGTCCTTGCAGAGTAAGATAATTATATAGCAGTATCCAACAACAGGTTCAGGGTTTTGGGTCAACAAGTTGAATGAAATTACCCTAAAAACCACTGCGGCCGCTTTGTTTCATGAATGTACCTTAATTGATTCAGGACTGCATCTGCAGAGTTGGCAGTAATCCATCAATGCACTCCTTATGTCGAATATAATACAGTCTGCCCACTTCCTTCTCCCATTGTCATCCCCTGTTTGAAAGAAAGATTATAATGCCCCCCCCCCCCCCCCATAGCGCCATCATCACTAACCATAAATGAACTGGCCTAATGCTGGCATCAGGGAGGCCAGCGGGGCAAGGGCCCGTCTTTTTTTTCTTATGCACGAGGAGTTTGGATTTACTGTTTTAATAAAACTGCTGCATTTCTAACCCCCTCTGTTGTATTTATGGAGCTGTGAATTATGCCACCAAACATTATCCCAGTGAGCCAGGAGTTATGGGGACATCACCAGAGATGTATCAGTACAATGAAATATGACCTCACAAGAAGGGCCGATTAAGTATCCGGGGGCTGACAGAGCACGGGAGAGCAGGAAGATTATTTTTGCTTATGGTCATACGTTTCATATTCAGCCATAGAAGACTATTCCGGAATGGAGAAACAGGTCTTCAATCATAATAAATGCCAATAGCAGGTATTCAGACATTTGCTTTTAAGTCAAATGTGTACTTTTTGAGTTTGGTCTCTGGCCCATGCCTTTGAGTCAAAGCAAGTCAAGCAGAACCGTTTGTTTCCGATTTAAGTCACCGTCAAATATCTGGACAACAGAATTCCCTGAAGAATAGCTCACTTTGTAAGAGGAGTTTCAGAGCAATATCTTTCTTGTTCAGTCATAAAACTGTAAAGCATATACTGTATATTGTTGGGGGCCCTCTGGAGGCAGGTGCCCCGTGGAACCGAAATCCTGATGGCACATTCATTCTGATTGTCGATAAGCTGTTCAACATGTAGATGAGCTGCTGTTATACCTCCATGAAACAAGCCTGGTGGATGTTTGGATCTCTGCAGTCCCTTTCTTTTTGGTCAGGCAGCATTCCAACCAACGTTTCATCTATACTGAACAAAAATATAAAACGCAACAATTTCAAATATTTCACTGGGTTAAAGATTGTATGAGGAAAACCAGTCAACTGAAATACATTCATTAAGGCTATTGAGCACTCTGTTCACAATGTTGACATCAGCAAACTGCTCGCCCACATGACGCCATACATGTTGTCTGCGGTTGTGAGGTCTGTTGGACGTTCTGCCAAACTTTCAAAAACGATGTTGGAAGTGGCTTATGGTAGAGAAATGAACATTAAATTCTCCGGCAACAGTTCTGATAGACGTTCCTGCAGACAGCTTGCCAATTGCAAGCTCCCTCAAAACGAGATTGAGATATCTGTGACATTGTGTTGTTTGACAAAACTGTGGCCTTTTATTGTCCCCAGCACAAGGTGCACCTGTGCAATGATAATGTTGTTTAAATCAGCTTCTTGATATGCCACACCTGCTCGGGGGATAGGTTATATTGGCAAATGAGGATTGCTCAGGGATGTAAACACATTTGTGCACAATATTTTTGAGAAATACATTTTTTTGTGCATCTGGAACATTTCTAGGATCCTTTATTTCAGCTCATGAAACATGGGACCAACACTTTACATGTTGCGTTTATATTTTTGTTCAGTATACATTCCATCATAATGCTAGACATGTCAATCAGAGTTCATAAGAACTGTTTATATCCCATCTAGCACATAATGTTCTGAGAACCATATGTTTCTTAGTGTTTGGTGAGAGAGTGGTTGACATATGGTTGTTCTGCATTCAACTTTCCCACAATTTTCTGGGAATGGTGCAGGATATTTGATTGGCTTTGGAATATTCTCGGCACATTTTTTGAACTTGATAAAATAAGTTATTTTCTTTGCATTTAATTAACATTTTGGTAAAGCTCTAGGAACATTCTCCAACTGGTTTGACATCGGGAATGTTTTCACATAATTCTGAGAACGTTAACAACGTTCTTCTGTGGGAATTTCAGTACTTCAGCATGACGCTTGCTACATGGTCCTCGTGATTCTATTTAAAGTCATGTTCTCAAATTGTTCCAAGAACATAAAATAATGTACTCCATGAAAACATACATTTCGATCTGAGTCAACAAAACTCTCTCTATCCTCTATCTTGTTAAGTGTGTTGGCTGCGGCCACTACTAGGCCACACCTTATCTTAATAATGAGTGCTTGTTTCCTTTGAAATAGGGTCTATTTTAATAGACTAAAATTACCAGTTTGTATGCGTAAAAAAAACATGTCATGTCAGCTCAATCCTGTTTGCACAGTAGGAATAATTCCTTGGATTTAGAAAGAGAATTATAGGTTAGAATCTCACTGAAGCCATGTCACAATAAAATGTATTTGCATGATTAATGCCTAAGCAAGTTCATTTACATGTGTCCCACTTGTGCTTGGTGTTTTAAAAAGTTAACCCAAAATAAGCTTGCAGTCTTCCTGAAACATTCAGTGAAAGTTTTAAGGAAGCTATTCAAAAACCTCCAAATAGCCAATCATTTCCCTTTAATAAAACCTCCTATGAAAACGTAAGGAAGCAGAGTAAAACATTTGCAGGACCACCCTGCAACCCAAAAAATCTAGTTCCCAGAACAGGGTAAATGTTCACATCTGTTCTCAGAACGTTTTAAAAAAACATATGGCTTTGTTCCCACAACCAATGTGAAAAATAAAACATACAGTACCAGTCAAAAGTTTGGACACACTTACTCATTCAAGGGTTTTTCTAAGTGTAGTAATATTATTCCAAGTAGCCACCATTTGCATTGATGACAGCTTTGCATTCTCTCAACTAGCTTCACCTGGAATGCTTTTTCAACAGTCTGGAAGGAGATCCCACATATGTTTAGCACTTGTTGCCTACTTTTCCTTCAATCTGCGGTCCAACTCATCCCAAACCATCTCAGCTGGGTTGAGGTCGGGTGATTGTCATCTGATGCAGCACTCCCATCACTCTTCTTCTTGGTCAAATAGCCAGTACACAGCCTCGAGGTGTGTTGGGTTATTTTCCTGTTGAAAAGCAAATGATAGTCCCGCGAAGCAGGTGGGATGGCATATAGTTGCAGAATGCTGTGGTAGCTATACTGGTTAAGTGTGCCTTGAATTCTGAATAAATCACAGACCGTGTTACCAGCAAAGCACCCCCACACCATCACACTTCCTTCTCCATGCTTCACGGTGGGAACCACACACGTGGAGATCATCCGTTTACCTACTCTGCGTCTCACAAAGACACTGCGGTTGGAACCAAAAATCTCGAATTTGGACTCAGACCAAAGGACAGATTCCCACCAGTCTAATGTCCATTGCTCATATTTCTTGGCCCAAGCAAGTCTCTTCTTCTTATTGGTGTCCTTTAGTAGTGGTTCCTTTGTAGCAATTCGACCATGAAGGCCTGATTCACTGTCTCCTTTAAACAGTTGATGTTGAGATGTGTCTGTTACGTGAACTCTGCGAAGCATTTATTTCTGCAATTTCTGAGGCTGGTAACTCTAATGAACGTATCCTCTGGGTCTTCCTTTCCTGTGCGGTCCACATGAGAGCCAGTTCCATCATAGCGCTTTATGGTTTTTGCGACTGCAAAGTGAGAAATTTTCCGGATTGACTGACAATGTCTCAAAGTAATGATGGACTGTTGTTTCTCTTTGCTGATTTGAGCTGTTCTTGCCATAATATGGACTTGTTATTTGACCAAATAGGGCTGTCTTCTGTATACCAGCCTTACCTTGTCACAACACAACTGATTGGCTCAAAAGCACTAAAAAGGATATATATATTCCTCAAATAGGCACACCTATTAAATTAAATGCATTCTAGGTGACTACTTCATGAAGCTGGTTGAGCTTATGCCAAGAGCGTGCAAAGCTGTCATGACAAAGGGTGGTTACTTTGAAAAATCTAAAATATATTTAGATTTTGTTCAACACTTGTTTGGTTACTACATGATTCCATATGTGTTATTTCATAGTTTTGATGTCGTCACTATTATTCTACAATGTAGAAATTAGTACAAATAAAGAAAACCCCTGAAATGAGTAGGTGTGTCCAAACATATGACTGGTACTGTATGTTCCCACAACTTCCAAGGAACCAAATGTGCTAGCTGGGATGTCAGAGGATAGGGAATACGTGCAAATCCCCCTTTCCATCTTGAGGAAGAGAGGATGAGCCTCTTCCTTGGCTGTGATTAGAGAGGGAGATTGAATGTATTTGTGCGGTGCGGAAAAGGCTCATTACAATGCACTATCATGTTGTTGGAAATAGTCTCTGCCAGAAGCCCTAATCCTACCTGTGGATAATGAGAGAGGCCCTGCCTCTTCAAAACCGCAATGAGTGCAAAGGGACAGCTAATTCGACTAATGTATCAATCTAACCAATTGATACAGAAATTGCAATAATATAGACCCCTGTCTGCATTCGGTGAGGTTAATTTCAAATGGTGGGTTGATTGTAAAAGTAGAAAGGGTGTTGCGTACTTGGTTCTGGTGCCTTGTAAACATAGCAGTTTTGAACAAGCCTGAAATGTCCATCCTCAAGAAACACAAAACGAAAACAAAAGAGAAATGACTTAAAATACACAGTAATTATCTTCTCCTGATGTGTTGTGAATTCTATATATGGATAGCTTTCCAAAATGTCAATGCAACACAATACACAAAAACCTCTTGGCCTATTGTTATACTCAACTGTTTAATGTTGCCAGCTTGCTGATCACAGTATACCCTGAAAAGCTTTTTTTTTGTCTGACAAGGAGAATACATTTTTTCCAGTCCAATCGCAGAGACACTCATTCAAACTTTTAGTGCTAATCGCTTCAGCGAAAGACAGTAACACCCAGTCATCTAGGTGCTTTTAGCAATGTGGGTCTATTTACATACATTAGTGTTACTTAAAAAAAATGTATTTTACCTTTATTTTACTAAGCAAGTCAGTTAAGAACAAATTCTTATTTTCAATGACGGCCTAGGAACAGTGGGTTAACTGCTTGTTCAGGGGCAGAACGACAGATTTGTACCTTGTCAGCTCTGGGATTCGAACTTGCAACCTTTCGGTCCAACGCTCTAACCACTAGGCTACGCTGCCGCCCACTTTCAAATAGTATTAGGTTTTAATATAATTTCATTTTACTTTGCCAATGGGCAGGAATGGTGTTCATTATGACGGGGGGAATTTGACACAAAGGATCTTCATTATCAAACAAAATTTCCAAACTTATGTCTGTAGACCCAATTCCTCTCTGTTTACCTCATGTCAACATAAAAGTTGTGCACGTACGCCAAAAATCCCACACATATTATTTGGCAATAATGTATAACTCGTTGTCACGCCCTGGTCATAATATATTGTGTTTGTCTTCATTTATTTGGTCAGGCCAGGGTGTGACATGGGTTTATTGTGGTGTGTTTTGTCTTGGGGTTTTGTGGGGTGTTGGGTGTGTGGCTTAGTGGGGTTATCTAGCAAAGTCTATGGCTGTCTGGAGTGGTTCTCAATCAGAGGCAGGTGTTTATCGTTGTCTCTGATTGGGAACCATATTTAAGCAGCCATATTCTTTGAGTATTTCGTGGGTGATTGTTCCTGTCTCTGTGTTTGTTGTCACCAGATAGGCTGTATAGGTTTTCACGGTCCGTTTGTTTTTGTATTGTTAGTTATTTCATGTCAAGTTCCTTTTCATTAAAGAACATGAATAACCACCACGCTGCATTTTGGTCCGCTTCTCCTTTGACAGACGAGAACCGTTACACTCGTGTGGGATTTTTATTTTCAAATTTGGTAAACACCCACCTAGCACATTTTGTTCCTTGGAAGTTCGTTTACCTGACTGGTAACCATTTTTTTTTTCAAATTCTAAAAACGTAAGTGAATATTTAGCCTGTTCTGGGAAGATTTATTGTTAGGTGGCAGATGAAATCAACGGCATCATGAGCTCTACCAATTGCCAGGAAATGTTTTCCCAAAATCTGGTTGCCTATGCCAGAAAGCTGAAACTTGACCTCAATTAGATCTTCCAACAAGACAATAACCCCATGCTCACATTAAAATCGCCAAAGAATTGTTAATTGACCTCAAAATACAAATTTTACTATGGCCATCTCAGTCTCTGGACTTGAACCCCATTGAAAACCTGTGGTTTGAATTAAAGAGTGCATTCCATAAGCGCAGGCGAAGGATATCAAATATTTGAAAATATTTGTATGGAGGAATGGTCTAACATCCCTCCCAATGTGTTATTAAATAAAACATATTAGAAAAAGGCTCAGTGCCATTATCCTCACAAAGGGAGGGTGCCCGAGTTTTGAAAACAGGGGACCCAAATCATTTTGACCCCCATCTTTTTTTAGATTAGATTTTTATTATTTGTTAAACTAAATCTCTTTCTAGTATAAAAAATGTATAAAAAATGCTCAGTATTTTATTTATTTATTTCATAGTCTTTTTTGCTCATCTTTATCAACGGTGCCTATAATTCTGGATCTGACTGTACATATATCGTGAATACTTTTGAAAGTATATGTCAACAGCCAAAGCTTGACATGGAGTAAACAAGTGACAAAACTCATTGCATTTATTGGCATATTAAATGTTTATAAGGGTGACGTACATTGATAATACATGTTTTATATTCTGAGCTCTGTCAATACACAGATGTTATTGTGCAAGGATTGATTTTATTTGCCAGCTAACACATACAGTACATGAATAAAACAAATATTGTTAGTCATTTACATAACATTTTATTTGTCACATTCCCCAAATACAACAGGTTGCACCTTAACTTCTTCAGGACAGGGGGCAGTATTCGGAAGTTTGGATGACTGAGGTGCCCAAAGTAAACAGATTTTACTCAGGCCCAGAACCTAGGATATGCATACAATTGGTAGTATTGGATAGAATACACTCAAACGTTTCCAGAATTGTTATGGCAGGCAAAACCTGAGGAGAATCCATCCAGAAATTTTTTTTGAGAAATTTTTCTTTGGGAATATCAATGGAATACCTCCCAGATTGTAGTTCCTAGGGCTTCCAGTAGATGTCAACAGTCTTTAGAAAGAGGTTCAGGCTTGTTTTTTGAAAAATTTGAAGAATTTGTCGTTTTTCTAGGTGGCTCCCATTTTGGCTGTAGTATTGTGGTGTGTGTCGGTGAGGGCACACACTTCGTTATTTATCTCCTGTAATGAACATACTATTCTCCGTCTTAAATTTGATCGTTTATTTACATATTAGGGTACCTGAGGATTGATGAGAAATGTTGTTTGACTTGTTTGGATGAAGTTTATTGGTAACTTTTGAGATTCATTTGTATGCATTTTGAACGAGGGAAACCGGTGGATTACTGAATGAAGCACGCCAACTATACTGACTTTTTTGGGATATAAAGATGGACTTTATTGAACAAAAGGACCATTTGTTATGTAGCTGGGACCCCTGGGATTGCAAACAGAGGAAGATCTTCAAAGGTAAGTGATTTATTTTATCGCTGACTTTCGTGACGCCTCTGCTTGTTTGGAAAATGATAATTGCTTTTGTATGCGGGGCGCTGTCCTCAGATAATCACATGGTATGCTTTCACCGTAAAGCCGTTTTGAAATCTGACAAAGTGTCTGGATTAACAAGAACGACGATGTAAGACACTCATGAATGTTTACTATGACTTATTTTGAATTTGGCGCTCTGCAATTTCACCGGATGTTGTCGAGGTGGGACGCTAGCGGCTCAACTATCTCAAAGTGAAATGCCTCGATTTATGTCTTTATCCATCTATAGACAGTAGATTTAACATATGACAAGCTCTGACTATTTTACAACAATTTGTCATATTCCATAATGAAACCTCATTTTGATCAGATTAACAAAACTGTCTCTTTACTCTGTTCATGGGCAGGAAGATGGCCTCTCTCGCCTAGTGGGTGGCTGAAAATCAAGTCTTGCAATGCCATAATGAAAAAAATGGATATGCTGATATCTAAAAATTCACCATGTGAATTCCAATTACATCTGATACTTTTTTTTAACACATCTCACTTGCTTGACGCAATACTATGCTCTTTATGGTGGACTCTACCTTAGAATCTTCAGGTAGGCTAAAGTAAAAAATGTTGAATTCTGCTGGCAACACCATGGCCACCTCTTTCACCAGAAACTTCTTCAATGCCCCCAGAGGCTCATATCCCAGTTTATCAGAGGAATGCATACAGAAATTTACACAATAGCTCTGTCCTGAAGAACCACAAAAATGAAGGGATGGAATGTGGTGGCTTTACAAACCTCTTCAATCCATGGGCCCAGCTTCGTTGTTATAAATCATATTCACTGCCTATTTTAACTCGTCGATAAATCTAATTTGAGAAAAAAATGCAGAATGAATCCATGGAGCGACTGAAACGAGCAAGTCACTTCTAGTGCTACTTCGGTTTGAACACCGCAGCTCACGTAGTGACTTATTTATTTTAGCTGTCCTCTCCTTCCGGGATATTAATCTCAGCCTGATCTGTCTACCATTGAGTCAAAAAGAGAATGTCATTAGGAGGGAGAGGGGTAATTAGCCTGTCTTGTTAATTGCTCATATCATGTAAATTAAGAGTCTTGGCAAATTGAAATAGGATCAACAACCGTGTTACTAGATGGTAGACATAATACTTGTGTGTTGTCGAAGAGGATAAGATAGTAGCGGATGTTTAGCATGTTTTATAACTCAGAGAATGTAATGGAATTATTAATTGGATTGAATCTGGCCGATAAATTATGGTGGAATGAGCTCTCATTCCTTAGGGTATGATAGCATCAGTAAGCCACAGCCATAGCAGGCTGGGACACATCTCATCCATTGAAAATATGACAGATCTACATACCAAAGCGAAGTTTAGTGACCCAGTGCTGGCATGTTATGAAAGCACAGATAATGGGTTTAGAAGACATAATGTACATGCGATACATGTCATAGTAACATTGCTTGGCACAATTTGCTCACAAAGCATTCCCCATTACAGGTTATAATAGGACAATGTTGAAGAAATACTACCTAATGGAGCATACATTTTATCGTTATGGTTCTACATGTCTGTAATTACGAGAGCCCCACTCCTGACAAGCATGTTGTCTATTCCTCAGGTTAAATCTGTGATGTCCACTGTCGGGGGGACAGAGAGGCACAGCATTCTAAGGCACTGCATCGCAGTGCTAGAGGTGTCACTACAGACCCGGGCTTGATCCCGGGCTGTATCACAACCGGCCGTGATCGAGAGTCCCATAGAGCAGCTCACAATTGGCCCAGCGCTGTCCGGGTTAGGCTGTCATAGAAAATAAGAATTAATAATTTATTTTTAACTGACTTGCCTAGTTAAATAAAATAAGAATCTAAGACCGCATTCAGAAATTATCCAGATCAATAAAGATGATATAAATGATGGCTTACCTCAATTTCCTAAATGAGCTCTGCGATGGGGCTTTGGATGTATTGGGTTTTCAAAATGTGTTTTTTCTGGGCCTCGCAAGTGTAATGACCTGTTTACCTTTTCTGTCAGAGCAGAACATAATCATCTCACTCATTTGCATCTGGCTTTAATAAAAATGTATGATGTACAAACACTGATAGTTAATTGTGTGGCAAATCTTTCCATCTCTTCTTTCCCCCTCTGCTAGACTCGGCCGGGCTTACTCAGCAAAAGGCAAACATATATACACACACCATCACACACACAAAGGTGTGTGTATAATGAGCATGCCTATTTATTACACATTAGATTAAGGGGACTAAATCAAATATGCGCATCGAGGCTGATGTGTTTATGAGCCAAGGCGGGGAAATAGAACAGCTATGATTTCTATCGAGAATTGATGGGAAAAAATGTATGCTGGTAATTCCATAATTATACCAATCGTGTTAGTCGTGTTTCAATAGTGTGGAAAACATGCAATTGAAAAAAATCATTGACACTGCGTACCACTTTTGGGGTATCTCCCATGTAAGTGTGATTTCTCTTTAGCCAATTCGTGTAGGAGATGTTTCATGGACAGGTCGAAGCCATTTTTAGCACTGGACCAATTGTAGCTTCTTACACTGAAAAGTAACATTCAGTCACAAATGTACCTATCACTGAAAATCATTTCAGTTGATAGTGTGTACAATTGATCATGGTCTTCCCAATGCATTAGTGTGCCTTTGATATACACTGACTGTACAAAACATTAGGAACACCTGTTGCTTTTTTTACATGACACAGACTGACCAGGTGAATCCACGATCATTCATTGACATCACTTGTTAAATCCACTTCAAATCAGTGTAGTTGATCCGCCCCTTTTTTAAATTAATTTTCGCCTGAAATGACATACCCAAATCGGCCTGTTGCAAGGATATGTATATTCTTAGTACGATTTGAAGTTTGTGGAAATGTTAAATTAGTGTAGGAGAATATAACACATTAGATCTGGTAACAGATAATACAAAGGAAAAAAACATCTTTGAAATGCAAGAGAAACGCCATAATGTATTATTCCAGCCCAGACACAATTTAGATTTTGTCCACAGTGTATGGGCAAAGTTTTAGACTGATCCAATGAAACTTTGCATCAAGACTGCCCAAATGCTCCTAATTGGTTTCTTAATACATTTTCAAGTTCATAACTGTGCACTCTCCTCAAACAATAGCATGGTATACTGTGGCTGTAATAGCTACTGTAAAATGGACAGTGCAGTTAGATTAACAAGAATTTAAGCTTTCTGCCGATATCAGATCCGTCTATGTACTGGGAAATGTTCCTGTTACTTACAACCTCATGCTAATCGCATTAGCCTATGTTAGCTCAAGCGTCCCGGGGGACCCACCGATCCTGTAGAGGTTAATTAATTAATTAAAAATAAGTATTTTTAAGCCTTGAGACACGGATTGTGTATGTGTGCCATTCAGAGGGTGAATGAGAAAGACAAAATATTGTGCCTTGGAACCGGGTATGGTAAAAGCTGCCAGGTGCACCGGTTGGAGTGTGTCAAGAACTGCAATGCTGCTGGGTTTATCACACTCACCAGTTTCTGGTGTGTTTCAAGAATGGTCCACCACAAAAAGAACATGCAGCCAACTTGACACAACTGTGGGAGCATTGGCGTCAAAATGGGAAATCATCCCCGTGGAATGCTTTTGGCACATATGGAATCATGTAGTAACCAAAAAAGTGATAAACTAAATCTAAAAATATTTTAGATTTTTCAAAGTAGCCACCCTTTGTCATGATGACATCTTTGCACACTCTTGGCATTCTCTAAACCGCTTTTCCAACAGTCTTCAAATCAAATGTTAGTGGTCACAAACACATGGTTAGCAGATGTTAATGCGAGGGTAGCAAAATACTTGTGGGGCACAAGTTCCGGCCGTGCAGTAATATCTAACGAGTAATCTAGCAATTTCACAACAACTACCTTACACACACACACACACAAGTGTAAAGGAATGAATAATAATATGTACATATAAATATATGGAGGAGCAATGCCATGCTCCTCCATATAGATGCAGTAGATGGTATAAGGCACAGTATATACAGTGCCTTGCGAAAGTATTCGGCCCCCTCGACCTTTTGCCACATTTCAGGCTTCAAACATAAAGATATAAAACTGTATTTTTTTGTGAAGAATCAACAACAAGTGGGACACAATCATGAAGTGGAACGACATTTTTTGAATATTTCAAACTTTCAAAAACTCAAAAATTGGGCGTGCAAAACTATTCAACCCCCTTAAGTTAATACTTTGTAGCGCCACCTTTTGCTGCGATTACAGCTGTAAGTCACTTGGGGTATGTCTCTATCAGTTTTGCACATCGAGAGACTGGAATTTTTTCCCATTCCTCCCTGCAAAACAGCTCGAGCTCAGTGAGGTTGGATGGAGAGCATTTGTGAACAGCAGTTTTCAGTTCTTTCCACAGATTCTCGATTGGATTCAGATCTGGACTTTGACTTGGCCATTCTAACAACTGGATATGTTTATTTTTGAACCATTCCATTGTAGATTTTCCTTTATGTTTTGGATCATTGTCTTGTTAGAAGACAAATCTCTGTCCCAGTCTCAGGTCTTTTGCAGACTCCATCAGGTTTTCTTCCAGAATGGTCCTGTATTTGGCTCCATCCATCTTCCCATCAATTTTAACCATCTTCCCTGTCCCTGCCACCACCATGTTTGACAGTGGGTATGATGTGTTCAGGGTGATGAGCTGTGTTGCTTTTACGCCAAACATAACGTTTTGCATTGTTGCGTCTCCCAGGTGGCTTGTGGCAAACTTTAAACAACACTTTTTATGGATATCTTTCAGAAATGGCTTTCTTCTTGCCACTCTTCCATAAAGACCAGATTTGTGCAATATACGACTGATTGTTGTCCTATGGACAGAGTCTCCCACCTCAGCTGTAGATCTCTGCAGTTCACCCAGAGTGATCATGGGCCTCTTGGCTGCATCTCTGATCAGTCTTCTCCTTGTATGAGCTGAAAGTTTAGAGGGACGGCCAGGTCTTGGTAGATTTGCAGTGGTCTGATACTCCTTCCATTTCAATATTATCGCTTGCACAGTGCTCCTTGGGATGTTTAAAGCTTGGGAAATCTTTTTGTATCCAAATCCGACTTTAAACTTCTTCACAACAGTATCTCGGTCCTGCCTGGTGTGTTCCTTTTTCTTCATGATGCTCTCTGCGCTTTTAACGGACCTCAGAGACTATCACAGTGCAGGTGCATTTATACGGAGACTTGAATACACACAGGTGTATTGTATTTATCATCATTAGTCATTTAGGTCAACTTTGGATCATTCAGAGATCCTCACTGAACTTCAGGAGAGAGTTTGCTGCACTGAAAGTAAAGGGGCTGAATAATTTTGCACGCCCAATTTTTCAGTTTTTGATTTGTTAAAAAAGTTTGAAATATCCAATGTTGTTCCACTTCATGATTGTGTCCCACTTGTTGTTGATTCTTCACAAAAAAATACAGTTTTATATCTTTATGTTTGAAGCCTGAAATGTGGCAAAAGGTCGCAAAGTTCAAGGGGGCCGAATACTTTCGCAAGGCACTGTACTTATTAGGTGTGTAATGTAGGGTATGTAAACATTAGATAAAGTGGCATTGTAAAGAGTGACTAATGATACATTTATTACATCCACATTTTAATTATTAAAGCGGCTAGAGATATGAGTCAGTATGTTGGTAGCAACCACTCAATATTTGTAATGGCTGTTTAACAGTTTGATGGCCTTGAGATAGAAGCTGTTTTTCAGTCTCTCGGTCCCTGCTTTGATACAACTGTCCTGACCTCGCCTTCTGGATAAAAGCGGGCTGAACAGGCAGTGGCTCGAGTGGTTGTTGTCCTTGATCTTTTTGGCCTTCATGTGACATCGGGGGGTGTAGGTGTCCGGGAGGGCAGGTAGTTTGCCCACGGTGATGCGTTGTGCAGACCTCACTACCCTCTGGAGAGCCTTACGGTTGTGGGCGGTGCAGTAGCCATACCAGGCGATGATACAGCCCGACAGGATGCTTTCGATTGTGCATCTGTAAAAGGGTGAGTGTTTTCGGTGACAAGCCAAATTTCTTCAGCCTCCTGAGGTTGAAGAGGCGCTGCTGCACCTTCTTCACCACACTGTCTGTGTGATTGGGTGGACCATTTCAGTTTGTCCGTGATGTGTACGCAGAGTAACTTAAGAAACTTTACACCCCCTACACTACTGTCCTGTCGATGTGGATAGGGCTGCTCCCTCTGCTTTTTCCTGAAGTCCACAATTATGTCCTTTGTTTTGTTGACGTTGTGTGTGAGGTTATTTTCCAGGCACCACACTCCGAGGGCCCTCAGCTTCTCCCTGTAGGCCGTCTCGTCATTGTTAGTAATCAAGCCTACCACTGTAGTGTCGTCGCAAACTGATGATTGAGTTGGAGGTGTGCATGGCCACCCTCGGGCGGCCCCTCAGAAAGTCCAGGACCCAGTTGCACAGGGCGGGATCGAGACCCAGGGTCTAGAGCTTAATGATGAGTTGAGGGTACTATGGTGTTAAATGCTGAGCTGTAATCGATTAACAAAATTCTTACATAGGCATTCCTCTTATCCAGATGGGTTAGGGCAGTGTGCAGTGTGATTGCGATGGTATCATCTGTGGACCTATTGGGGCGGTAAGCAAATTGGAGTGGGTCTAGGGTGTCAGGTAGGGTGGAGGTGATATGCTCCTTGACTAGCCTCTCAAAGCACTTCATGATGACGGAAGTGAGTGATACGGGGCGATAGTCATTTAGCTCAGTTACATGAATATTCTTGGGAACAGGAACAAAGGGTGCCCTCTTGAAGCATGTAAGAACAGCAGAATGGAATATGGATTGATTGAATATGTCAATAAACACACCAGCCAGCTGGTCTGCGCATGCTCTTAAGCCGGCAGCCATGCGAGGGTTAACATGTTTAAATATTTTACTCACGTTGGCTGCTGTGAAGGAGAGCCCGCAGGTTTTGGTAGCAGGCCGTGTCAGTGGCACTGTATTGTCCTCAAAGCGAGCAAAGAAGTTGTTTAGTTTGTCTGGGAGAAAAATGTCGGTGTCCGCGACTGGGCTTGTTTTCTTTTTGTAAACTGTGTTTGTCTGTAGACCCTGCCACATACGCCTTGTGTCTGAGCCATTGAATTGTGACTCTACTAGAGGTGACCGACTATGATTTTTCAATGTCGATACCGATTGGAGGACCAAAAATATATATATATTTGTAATAATGACAATTACAACAATACTGAATGAACAATAAACACTTTTACTTTAACTTAATATATAATACATCAATAAAATCTATTTAGTATCAAATAAATAATGAAACATGGTCAATTTGGTTTAAATAATGCAAAAACAAAGTGTTGGAGAAGAAATTAAAAGTGCAATATGTGCCATGTAAAAAAGCTAACATTTAAATTCCTTCATATGAAAGCATATGAAAGCTGGTGGTTCCTTTTAACATGAGTCTTCAATATTCCCAGGTAAGAAGTTTTAGGTTGTAGTTATTATAAGAATATATCTCTCTATACCATTTGTATTTCATATACCTTTGACTATGGGATGTCCTAATAGGTACTTTAGTATTGCCAGTCTAATCTCAGGAGTTGATAGGCTCAATTAAAGTCATAAACGGTGCAATGTTTGAAGCATTTGAAAAGAGCTGCTGGTAAACACAGGGAAGTGCTGTTTAATTGAATGCTTTTGAGCCTGCTGCTGCCTACCACCGCTCAGTCAGACTGCTCTATCAAATCATAGACTTAATTATAATATAATAACACACAGAAATACGAGCCTTAGGTCATCAATATGGTCAAATCTGGAAACTATCATTTCGAAAACAAAACGTTTATTCTTTCAGTGAAATACGGAACCATTCTGTATTTATTGAACCTGTTAAATCCATAAGTCTAAATATTGCTGTTATGTCTCATTTACGTAAAATTCTGGCAAATTAGTTCACAACGAGCCAGGAAGCCCAAACTGTTGCATATACCCTGACACTGCGTGCAATGAATGCAAGAGAAGTGACACAATTTCCCTAGTTTAATTTGCCTGCTAACATGAAATTATTTTAACTAAATATGCAGGTTTAAAAAAATATACTTCTGTGTATTGATTTTAAGAAAGGCATTGATGTTTATGGTTATAGGTACATTCGTGCAACGATTTAGCTTTTTTTCGCAAATGCACTTTTACTAAATCATCCCCCGTTTGGCGAAGTTGGCTGTCTTTGTTAGGAAGAAAGGGTCTTCACACAGTTCACAACGAGCCAGGCGGCCCTAACTGTTGCATATACCCTGACTCTGCGTGCAATGAACGCAAGAGAAGTGACACAATTTCCCTAGTTAAAATAAATTAATGTTAGCAGGCAATATTAACTATGCAGGTTTAAAAATATATAGTTGTGTATTGATTTTTAAAAAGGCGTTGATGTTTATGGTTAGGTACACATTGGTGCAACAACAGTGCTTTTTTCGTGAATGCGCTTGTTAAATCAGTAGGCTGTGATTCAATGATAAATTAACAGGCACCGCATCGATTATATGCAATGCAGGACAAGCTAGATAAACTAGTAATATCATCAGCCATGTGTAGTTAACTAGTTAATAAGATATGTTAAATGCTAGCTAGCCCCTTACCTTGGCTCCATGCTGCACTCGCATAACAGGTAGTCAGCCTGCCACGCAGTCTCCTCGTGGAGTGCAATGTAATCGGCCATGATCGGTGTTCAAAAATGCTGATTACCGATTGTTATGAAAACTTGAAATTCGGCCCTAATTAAATCATCCATTACAATTAAATTGGTCAACCTCTAGACTCTACTTTGTCTCTATACTGACGCTTGTTTGATTGCCTTGCGGAGGGAATAGCTACACTGTTTGTATTCGGTCTTGTTTCAGGTCGCCTTCCCATGACTAAAAGCAGTGGTTCGCGCTTTCAGTTTTGCACGAATGCTGCCATCAATCTACAGGTTTCCGGTTGGAGAACGTTTTAATAGTCACCGTGGGTACAACATCACTTGCAAATAAACTCACTCGCCGAATCAGCGTATACATAAATGTTGTCTGAGGCTATCCGGAACATATCCCAGTCCATGTGTTCGAAGCAATCTTGAAGCGTGGAATCAGATTGGTCGGACCAGCGTTGAACAGACCTGAGCATGGGCATTTCCTGTTTTAGTTTCTGTCTATAGGCTGAGAGCAACAAAATGGAGTCGTGGTCAGATATGCCGAAAGGAGGGTGAGGGATGGCTTTTTATGTGTCACGGAAGTTAGAGTAGAAATGATCCAGAATGCTGCCAGCCCGGGTCATGCATTCAATATGCTGCTAAAATTTAGGGAGCCTTGTTGTCAGATTGGCTTTGTTAAAATCCCCAGCTACAATAAATGCAGCCTCAGGATATGTGGTTTCAGGGCCGTCGGGGTTTCTGGGGGGGGGGGGGGTTGTAGGGAATTCTAGGTCAGGTGAACAAAGGACTTCAGTTCCTGTATGTTGTTATGATCACACCATGACTCAGTAATAATAGGGCATACACCCTTCTTCTTACCAGAGAAATGTTTGTTTCTGTCGGCTCAATGTGTGAAGAAACCGGGTGGCTGTACTGACTATGATAATATCCCAAGCGAGCCATGTTTCCGTGAAACAGAGAATGTTACAATCAATGATGTCTCTCTGGAAGGCAACCCTTGTTCGGATTTCATCTACATTGATGAGTAGTATACTTGTGAGCGATGTGCCCGTCTACCGAGCCTGACCAGAAGACCACTCCCTCTGCCCCTTCTGCGGCACCGTTGTTTTGGGTCGCCTACTGGGATCTGATCCATTGTCCTGGGTGGTGGTCCTAACAGAGGATCCACTTCGGGAAAGTCGTATTCCCAGTCGTAATGTTGGTAAGTTGACATTGCTCTTATATCCAATAGTTCTTCCCGGCTGTATGTAATAAGACATAACATTTCCTGGGGTAACAGTGTAAGATATAATGAAGGAGTTCCCACATATGCTGAGCTCTTGTTGGCTGATTTTCCTTCACTCTGAGGTCGGGTGATTGTGGAGGCCAGCTCATCTGATGCAGCACTCAGTCACTTTTCTTCTTGTTCAAATAACCCTTACACAGCTTGGAGGTGTGTTGGGTCATTGTCCTGCTGAAAAACAAATGACAGTCCCACTAAGCACAAACCAGATGGGATGGTGTATCACTGCAGAATGCTGTAGTAACCATGCTGGTTAAATGTGCCTTGGATTATAAATAAATCACAGTGTCACCAGAAAAGCACCATCACACCTCCATGCTTCATGGTGGGAACCAAACGTGCAGAGATCATCCGTTCACCTACTCTGCGTCTCACAATGACATGGCGGTTGGAACCAAAAATCTCAAAATGGGACTTTCCACCAGTCTACTGTCCATTGCTTGTGTTTCTTGGACCAAGGAAGTCTCTTCTTCTCATTGGTGTCCTTTAGTAGTGATTTCTTTGCAGCAATTCGACGATGAAAGCCTGATGCACGCAGTCTCTCTCAATACAGTTGATGAGATGTGTCTGTTACTTGAACTCTGTTCAGCATTTAGTTGGGCTGCAATCTGAAGTGCAGTTAACTCTAATGAACTCATCCTCTGCAGAGGTAACTCTGGGTCTTCCCACAGCGCTTGATGGTTTTTGTGACTGCACTTGAAGAAACTTTAAAAGTTCTTGAAATTTTCTTCATTGACTGACATTTCTCTTTGTTTATTTGAGCTGTACTTGCCATAGCCTGATTTGGTAAAAGACAAGACCAAGTCCATATTATCTTCTCTATACCAACTCTACCTTGTCACAACACAACTGATTGGCTCAAACGCATTAACAAGGAAAGAAATAGAACCTTACAGTTAAAAGTTAATTTGTTGTATTTCTTTCCTTATTCAACTTTGTCTGCTTTTATTTTGTGTTCTGAACATAGTCCTGTCTTTATTTTTTGGTCATTGATTTCACCTGTGTTCCTTTCTCACCTGGTCTCATAAGCTCCTGATTTAGTTCAGTTCAATCTGTTTGTATGGTTGTGAGGTATTGTTTGTTTTTGATTGCCTGCGACCACAATTCCTGACTTCTACAAAGGCTTAAGAAACATCAGCTATGTCTGCGCGTGAATCTACACATTCTCCCTGAGTATTCATTACATAAACAAGGCAGATCTCTTAATTGAAATGCATTCCAAGTGACTAACTCATGAAGCTGGTTGTGGGAATGCCAAGCGTGTGCTAATTTGAAGAATCTCAAATAAGATATTTTGATTTGTTAAACACTTTTTTGGATACTACATGATTCCATATGTGTTATTTCATAGTTTTGATGTCATCACTATTATTCTACAACGTAGAGAATAGAAAACAGAGAACCCTTGAATAAGAAGGTTTGTCCAAACTTTTGACTGGTACACATATATATATATTCAATGTTGTTAATATAAAACTCTGAACTAGCTTGAAGCAGTGCCAGGCTCTTAACAGCCTGGCTCAGTAGCAAAGTTTTAGGTCTGCAACAATCTCAAAGGAACAGACTACTGTTCTTCCAAAAGTTTAACCGTAATCCCAGCCAAGCCATGTCTAGTCGGTAAAGTAGCTAACAGCAAGATAGTTTGTTTTCTTTATTTTCAATGGAAGATATTATAAAGTGTTATATTTAAGACAGTCCCCATATAGAGAGCTAAAGCTAAGACAAGGGCCCTTATACTATTTACCCAATCCAAAAACCTTCAACACTATTAGCTTGTCTGGAGGACAGCAGTTGTCATCCCCAGAGACACTTTTAGCTTGAAAGACCTCATACAAACAGGCCTTGATAGACTTTAATAACATCCAGCATCTTCCTCTGTAATGCCGCTGAATGGATAAATCGAACGCCAACTATCGCCCAGCTGGAATACCCAGTTGGAGCAGCAATAGCATGCAATGACGTCCCTCGTTATTTCATTTAATAACAAAAGCAAAACGAGAGGACCTGAGAGGCTGAGTGAAACCATTTGTCTTGTGTGGCGGGCGCCGTCGTAGCTGGCCCTGCTGAGACTGCTTGTACACAGCACAGCATCTGTCGGAGCCCCATGTGGAGACAGGCTGCAACCCACCACCCTGGGGGCCGAGCGCGATCCATTCATATCGGTCACGGAGCCATTTGGCTGTAGACTCAAGTTGTTAATTTGATCAGGGGCTGAGGGGGAAGAGAGCTCACCCAAAGTTTCTTCTTTGTCAAAGGGGGTGAGAGTGCAGTGTGTGTAGTGCAGTTGACTCCCAAATTAAAGGGACTTTATTAATCAAAGTGGCCTGTCCTAGTGGTTTTGTAATGTTTGATGGTGATTGAAGATGAAATGCAGTGACAGTCAGTGGTATCAAGATCATGGGGGGCACAAAGTCAACTGCCCCTTTAGATTTCTACAGTTTAAAACAAATCTGATGTTAAATTAATTACTAACTTTTTGACGACAATACCTTTTGTGCAGTATTGTGGGTGGAGGAGTGTAGAGTGACACACAGCATTTGATTAGCTGCCGGTGATGGGTAGGACTCACTGGAGTTAATATATGTTTGTAAATCAATTTGATCAAGCCACAGTATGTAGCAAATTGATTCCTTCGTGATTAATACATATTTTGTTGTTCCTCTGTAATACTAGCTACCTTGCAACTGTATGGAGTTGGCTTTAGCTAGGTAATCTCCCAACCTCCTAATTAGCTACCAAGCCTTTTCAAGATACCAATCAAGTTAGAGTAGCTTGTTTAACTAGCTTAGCTGGCATGCCTGCTTACAAAGGTGCTAGCATTTTAAAAGCATGCATTTTCTTAGTGTACTGAGTAAGACTCACATTCATTTCAATCTTTTACCCAGATTGTTAGCAGAGAAGCATATTTAGTTTACTTAAAACAGTTTTATTTTTTATGCACAATTCTCCATTCCAGCGCTATGTAATATTTTGTAGTAAAACCCGTTCATCAATATTACATGAGACAAAGTCCAAAAATGAAGACAAAGTTATTTGCTTTGGCAAATTGTACTTTCTTGCTGAGTTTAAATGACCATCACTCTAAAGCAATATCTTAAAGCCCTGTCTCTCACCCGAAATTGTTCAAGGAGCATAATTGTTTTAGGGCAAAACAGGTGTCAACTTAAATCAACTCAATGTTTTATGGATGTGACAATGAGCACACAAAATTGTGGGGTTCGATCAATTGAAAGAGGGCAAAGTAGACTCTCATTCTTCATTCCAAATTCATTTCGTGTTGTCATTTTCATCCTTTTCAGTTCCCTTGTGCTCCAGTCTTTTGCTGAAATGAAATTGTTTTGCATAATGAAAAGGAGATTACATTTACTGTACAGAAATTAGGCATAACGAATTATCTCTTATGGAGAATAGGGTATAAACCCCAAAAAAGCAGGGAGACAAAAAGAGACGTGAAAGACGCAATTACACAGCGCCAATAAACATAATTCCTCCACGTACCAATACCAAGATCGGAGGCTCACATTATTTTTCATTCCACAATGCCACAAAGGCTCATTCAAAGCCGCAATGAGTCTTACAACACAACAATTCCTCTAATCGCCAATGCGCCAAACGTAAAAGGACAATGTAGGCAGCCCTGTGGACAGCTCCTTCCTTTCGCTGGTATTGCTAATTACATTTCTATTATCATGCTAATGAAAAGTCTCAATGTAGAATCTCATCTTATCGTTCTGTTACAGGTATATATCTCTGTTAGGGGAATCATGTCAGGGAGTGAGGGTAAAAATATTAAGATACAGTACATCTGGGCTTGGTTTAAGTACTTTGTTCTCTTGGTTCGTGTTAAAACTGGCAAATGGGTTTTCAAAGTTCTCAAAATGATATTTTACAGCAGATGTAGTGGGGTTACTCATAGGCATAACTGACAAAGCATCTTGTTTACTTTGGGAGTGCAGCCAAGTAGTAAGCTCTTCTAAATCACACACTACTGTTGACACAACACTATTTGCAACACCACTTGCTTGCAACTTGGCAAGGATGAAGGCACATATCTTTAGCAAGACTGTCCATTCTTCTCAAAACAATCACTTTGAGTGTTATCATGTGGGACACCAATGTCCCCACCCATTTGTGGAGCTTCTGAATGGACTGGTGAATCAGCAGCCTGAGAGGACACAGCTTAATGCATCAACTACTTGACCAATATCCATATGAATACTATTCAAATGTTTTCTGAAACCTGAGTATGTTGAAAACTTCCGTCTACCACCATCTTGAGCACAGACCAATCTAAACTTGGAGGGATAAAAGCTATGCTCAATTCTCAAATGAGATACCAATGACTGGCTGTTTCTGTGCAACGCTTGACAAAAAAAGCCTGTAACATATATTTTTATAGTTAAGACGTTTTGTCCTCACGCCTGGGGCCTCTTGTTATGCCTTCATCAATGTTGTAGATGGTTGTCAGCACAAATGTGTAGAAGTTGACAAAATCATATGTCAGCTTAAAGATAAAGTGGGCTTTGAACAGTTCATCACAGGCCACTAGTTGTTTGGCAGCGAACACGCCTCTTGTCCGCCATGATGTAGTAGCTGTCAATCTTGCTCTGTCTTCTTCCGATAGCAAGGAGGTATGGCTGTCGACCATGGCTCCCATCAAGATGGTCTTCAATGCTGCAGCATGACTGCAAAACACAAATGGTCTTTTTAAGTCACTCTCCAGATGTTTTAAGGCAAGGAAGAGAATCCAAAAAAAGAAATGACATAACAATTACTGTATCATCTACCCTTACGAAAGTGCAATAGTGTGCCCACAGCCTAACTGGCACTGATCTTGGTCCTCTTCCCTCCTGCTGGTGGTGAGAGGAGATGAAGCAGCAGCGAGGACATATTGTCCCAGTCTGAGGGCAAGGAAACAGAGAATCCACTTACCGATTTCACTGTCATTCTCTGTCAGTATTTCTGCAGACTTCAGGAGGCAACGCAAATCAGTGGCTGTAGTCGTCAGGGATTTTGCTAGTTTGATGACATTAGGCTTTAATACAGTGTTCCACTTTTCAAGGAGCTTAGAGGATGTTTCATTGTCGAACATCAGAAAAAAGTCCTGATTCACTTACAACAAAGTGGATCAACAACTTTATGACCAACACAAAATCATGTTCTGGTTCAAATCAAATTTGATTAGTCACATCGGTCAAATACAACATGTGTAAACCTTACAGTGAAATGCTTACTTATGAGCCCCTAACCAACAATGCAGTTTAAAAAATATGTATAAGAATAAGAGATTAAAGTAAAAAGTATTTAAAGAGCAGTAGTAAAATAACAATAGCAAGACTATATACAGGGGGGGTACCGATACAGAGTCAATGTGCGGGGGCACCGGTTAGTTGAGATAGTATGTACATGTAGGTTGAGTTATTAAAGTAACTGCATAGATGATAACAACAGAGAGTAGCAGTGATGTAAAAGGGGGGGGCAATGCAAATAGTCTGGGTAGACATTTGATTAGATGTTCAGTTCAGGAGACTTATGGCTTGGGGATAGAAGAGGTTTAGAAGCCCCTTGGACCTAGATTTTTGCGCTACAGAGAACAGTCTATAACTTGGGTGGCTGGAGACTTTGGCAATTTTTAGAGCCTTCCTCTGTCACTGCCTGGTATAGAGATCCTGGATGGCAGGAAGCTTGGCCCCAGTGATGTACTGGGCCGAACACACTACCCTCTGTAGTGCCTTGCGGTCGGAGGCCGAGCAGTTACCATACAAGGTAGTGAAGCAACAACTCAAGATGCTCTTAATGGTGCAGGAGTAGGACCTTTTGAGGATCTGAGGACCCATGCCAAATCTTTTCAATCTCCTGAGGGGGAATAGGTTTTGTCATGCCCTCTTCATGACTGTCTTCGACCATTTTAGTTTGTTGGTAATATGGACACCAAGGAAGTTGAAGCTCTCAACCTGCTCCACTGCAGCCCCGTCGATGAGAATGGGAGCCTGCTCAGTACTCTTTTTCCTGCAGTCCACAATCATCTCCTTTGTCTTGATCACGTTGAGGGAGAGGTTGTTGTCCTGGCATCTCCCTATAGGCTGTCTCATCGTTGTCTGTGATCAGGCCTACCACTGTTGTGTCATCAACAAATTTAATGATGGTGTTGGAGTCGTGCAGTCATGAGTGAACAGGGAGTACAGGAAGGGACTGAGCATGCATCCCTGAGGGAGGATCAGCATGGCGGATGTGTTATTACCTACCCTCACCACCTGGTGGCGGCACATCAGGAACTACATGATCCAGTTGCAGAGGGAGGTGTTTAGTCCCAGGGTCCTTAGCTTATTGATGAGCTTTGAGGGCACTATGATGTTGAATGCTGAGCTGTAGTTAATGAATAGCATTCTCACATAGGTGTTCCTTTTGTCCAGGTGGGAAAGGGCAGTGTGGAGTGCAATAGAGATTGCATCTGTGGATCTGGCGGTATGCAAATTAGAGTGGGTCTCAGGTTTCTTGGATGATGGTGTTGATGCGAGCCATGACCAGCCTTTCAAAACACATCATGGCTACAGACGTGAGTGCTACAGGTTGGTAGTCATTTAGGTGGGTTACCTTAGTGTTCTTGGATTTTCCAAATGGAGGGTGAGGGAGAGCGTTGTATGTGTCACTGTGTGTGGAGTATATGTGGTCCAGAGTTCTTTTTCCTCTGGTTGCACTTGCTGATAGAAATTTGCTAAAACTGATTTAAGTTACCTGCATTAAAGTCACCGGCTGCTAGGAGCACCGTCTCTGGGTGAGCCTTTTCTTGTTTGCTTATGGCGGAATACAGCTCATCCAATGCTGTCTTAGTGCCAGCCTCTGACTGTGATGGTGTCTAAACAGCTACGAGGAATGCAGATAAACTCTCGGTCTGTAGTGTGGTCTACAGCTTATCATGAGATACTCTACCTCAGGCGAGCAATAGCTCGAGACTTCCTTAGATATTGTGCACCAGAGGTTATTTACAAAAATACATAGTCCGCCGCTCCTCATCTTACCAGACGCCGCTGTTCCATCCTGTCGGTACATCGTATAACCAGCCAGCTGTATGTTGATATTGTCATTGTTCAGCCACGAATCTGTGAAGCATAAGACGTTCGTTTTTATTGTCCCATTGGTAGTTTAATCCTCCGTTTAACTCATTGATTTTATTCTCCAATGATTGCACGTTTGCTAGCAGGATGGAGGGGAGTGGGGGTTTATTCGATCGCCTATGAATTCTCAGATGGCAGCCCGCCCTTCGGCCTCTCTTTCTCTGCCTCTTCACGCAGATCACGGGGATCAGGGCCTGTTCCCAAGGAAACAGTGTATCCTTTGCGTCTGGCTCATCAGTCGTGAAAGGAAAAAGGATTCTGCTAGTCCGTGGTGAGAAATGTCTAGAAGTTATTTTCGGTCATAAGAGATGGCAGCGGCAACATTGTGTACAAAATAAGTAAAAAAATTAACATTTTAAATACACAAATCTGCTGGGGACACATAAAATGTCTTCCTTCTTCTCCGACGCCATCACCTTGATCCAAGACATACTAAATCATTCCAGAAACCTAGTTAATACTGTGAGGACATCTATGCTTCCGTCTTGACTATAAACTAGCTCTTGGCGACACTGGAACTTGTTTTTCATAGGCCGAGTGGACAAGGAATGATATGGCCTACTTGCAAGCATCACTAACAAGCTGGTAGTCCAGGTTAGTCTTCCTCCTATGAGTCGGGCCTTCTGACTGGGGTGACATACTCGATGGGTCGAAGTGTGGTCTTCCTTGATACCATCTTCAGTCAATAATTCAGATATGGCCCATGTCAGGATTAGAGAAGTGTTCCTAAGATGTCAGAAAAGGTGACCAACATGGTATTCAAATCATTGTTATTTTTAGACTTGATTATATGATGATATTAAAGCAAGCATGATCTGCCAGCACTTACATAGCTTTTGGTGGGAAAAAGATCTCAATTAGGGAAATAGGGTCACAATTCCAAGAGCATAACGTTCTCTCTGTTGATGAGTGGGAAGCCTCATGCTCAAAAACAGTAAAGCATACACACTCCAAATATGTTTAGCCAAATTTTTGTTGATGAAGGTATGGTGTCTTTTTATAGCCTCATAATAATGCCGAATAACATTAATGTATAGTTTGATTGTTTTGATCGATTGTTTGTGGTCTGATTGGTTAATGAGAAGCTTACCCATGCATCTCTTTCATGTGGCTCACTAAGATGGCAATCAGCTCTCTCCTGGTTCTGTGGTCCAATGTTTTGGCTGTCTTGCCACCATGTATACTAGTCAGGGCATCTTGGACCATCTATTAAATCAAGAGAAAAGTTAAACAATTTAGGGTTGTTTTATGCTGTCGGAATCTCCATGAAGAGCAAACACAGAAGTGTGATCATAAAGATCCAAAGCAGTGTATCTCTTTTACTGCTGTGGAGTCGATGGCATCATCTCCTAAGGTTGTTTTAGCCTTTTTAGACAGTCTTTCTGGAGATCTCAGGTCTTTGTCTGTTCACGAACTAGGTGTCGAACAGCCTGCAGGAGAAAAGTCTGAGCACAATGGATCAAATAAATCAATCCATACATTTATGTTATTTGATATCATTATGTGTGACTGTAGGAATATACCTTCAAGATCTTTGATTGTGACACAGAGGTCTGGATTGGCCTCAATTCCAGCAGGACATCATACTTCACCTCAGTTTGTGAATCATCAAAACTTTGTATTTGTGCTGCAGAGGGCAGTCCAAACCTATTTGACTACAAAAAAAGAGAGAGAGACCAATCAGAATACAGGAAGATGAACCACCTAGGGGGCAACAGAATGGGTCTGACCCAAATCAAGCACAAGGGTTCAATTAAGAAAATACAGACTGCTCATATATTCACCTTGATTGATGAAATCCACATTAGAGAACCCAAGCTGCAGCAACCATTTTTTCCAGCCAAAGATAAAATCACGAAAGCAGGATTAGAAATAAAATGAATCACTAACCTCTTGAAAATCTTCATCAGATGACAGTCATATGACATGTTACACCGTACATTTATGTTTTGTTCGATAATATGCATTTTTATATCCACAAATCTTGGTTTGTGTTCAGAAATTCCTCCAAAATATCCGGAGGAATTATAGAAATCTACGCCAGATAACAGAAATACTCATCATAAACTTTGACTAAAGATACATGTTCTACATATAATTAAAGATACACTGGTTCTTAATGCAACCGTTGTGTCCAATTTTTAAAAAACGTTACGGAAAAAGCCTAACATTGCAATAATCTGAGACGGCGCTCAGACGTAACCGCCATGTTGGAGTCAACAGAAATACGAAATTACAACATAAATATTCCCTTACCTTTGATGATCTTTCATCAGAATGTGGTGCAAGGAGTCCTAGTTCCACAATAAATCGTTGTTTTGTTCCATAATGTCCAATACTAGTGTCCAAGTAGCTGCATTTGCCATCACTTTCAGCTCGCGTGCCCAAAAACTGACTGCTGGTCCAAGATAACTTCCAAAAGATATATGCCAGGTCAAATAAACTGGTCAAACTAAGTAGAGAATCAATCTTCAGGATGTTATTATCATATATATCCAATAACGTTCCAACCGGATCATATGTTTTCATCTGGAACCGGATGGAACAGCCGTAGCATCCACAGAGAAATGCGCCACAGCAAAATCGCATTCTGTTGGGACATTGACTATTTTCCCTCCCATTAGGTCAAAGTTCACAACAAATGCTCCATTACACTTTCTACTGAATGAGGACATCTAGTGGAAGGTGCAGGAAGTTCTTCCAGATCCATATCTTGTTGGGAAAGGAGGGGACGATGACGTCAAAGTTGCCAACTTTCAGAATTTCACATATTGTTTGGAAGATTGCCTGCCCTATGAGTTCTGTTATACTCACATACATAATTCAAGCAGTTTTAGAAACTTCAGAGTGTTTTCTATCCAATAGTAATCATAATATGCATATATTAGCAATCTAGGACAGAGTTTGATGCAGTTCACTATGGGCACGCAATTCATCCAAAGTGAAAATACTGCCCCCTATCCTCAACAAGTTTTAACACTGAAAAATTAACTGTAAGAAACACTTTCATCCACAACTCAGGGATGAGACATTTACTGTAACCATTTCACTGAGACAACACAATGAGCAACTCACCACCAACTGGTTCCCACCACAGACTGGCCTCTTCTCCATTGCCATGTTTTTAATAATGCATGAAGACCGAGTCGGTGCTGCCTGCCTCTCCTCTTGAGAAATGTCAGAGGTGAACGGTGAGGAAGGTTGAACAGAGCACTTCCTTATACGTCACGTCGCTTCAAGCGAGAAAGGACAATAACCCTTAATTTCCTCCCAGGTAAATTGATAAGCATGCGGATGAACCCCCACACCCTATAGTCATGGCTCCGCTGCCCACGCCATAATCCTATCTGCCTCCACTCTCACCCAATGTGTGTGCCCATTATAATGACGAACGAAGCTATATCATTCCATGCTTCAAAATTGGACAAAGTCTATTATATAGTGTTTATTTTAATTAAAACTAGGGAGCGGTATTCTCCTTTTCCAATTATTGGACTTGTCCATGGTTTTGCTTTCAAGTGCAGAAGCTCGGATTAAGAAGCTTCGCATTAATGTAAGCACATGCGAATTCTCATCTATTGAGAGTGGTATGTTAAACCACGTCTCAGAGTCACCGACTTTCAAGGAGCCTCTCAAGTGAGCCTCAGGATATGTTCTTTGGTGGTGCATGGTACACGGTGTGGTCCTGAATAGAAATAAATGGGTATTTGGTGGCTGAAATTAAAATAATATGATGTGTCTTGTACACTGAATCCACCTTGAAGCTGCCGTTTTGCCAATTGCAATTTTTGGGCCATTCACACCAAGGCATGAGCGTGCATAAATGGAAGTTGGCATGTAAATTTCCAGGCCTTAGCAACCTGTTTATCTGACATTATTTAGCAATCCTTCTGGCACTGTCATGTCATTGTGAATAATTTTGGACAAACAAGTATCAAAACAGGTTTGAATGTATGCCACATAAAATAGTGAAGAACAAATACCAAATGAGTGTTTTGCATTACAGAGGAGAGGGCACGTGCATGACATGAAAAAGGGAACTAACATCCTCGGCAGGATTGGCAAATCAATGTCAAACTTAAATGCGCTATCCATTTTATCGTAGCAAGGCAAGCCACAGTGAGAGTGCATACGTCTACACTGAACTATATAAAAATAAGGTCAAAGCATGCAACAATTTCAAAGATTGAAATAAATTCATAAGGCCCAAATCTATGGATTTCACATGACTAGGAGTACAGATATGTGGATGCAGCGTGACATCTCCTTAGTATAGAGTTGATCAGGCTGTTGATTGTGACCTGTGGAATGTTGTCCCACTCCTCTTCATTGGCTGTGCGAAGTTGCTGGATATTGGTGGGAACTGGAAAATAAGCATCCCAAACATAGTCAAATGTGACATATCTGGTGAGTATGCAGGCCACGGAAGAACTGGGAGATTTTTAGCTTCCAGGTATTGTGTACAGATCCTTGCGACATGGGCCGTGCATTATTATGCTGAAACGTGAGGTGTTGGCGGCTGATAAATAAATGGCACGAGAATTGCCTCAGTGTCTCATCACGGTTTCTCCTCATTCTATATTTTGACTGTTTTTTACATTATAGAATAATAGTGAAGACATCAAAACGGTGAAATAACTTGGAATCATGTAACCAAAAAAAGTGTTAAACAAATCTAAATATGTTATATTTTAGATTCTTCAAAGTAGCCATGCTTTGCACACTCTTGTCATTCTCTACATGATTCCATATGTGTTATTTCATAGTTGTAATGTCTTCACTATTATTCTACAATGTAAAAGATAGTAAAAATAAAGAAACCCTTTGAATGAGAAGGTGTCCAAACGTTTGACTGGTACTGTATAAGGTAATAGTTGCAGGCGGGAATAGCTCCCCAACTATAGAAAAGCTATACAGCATTAGAACACATCCCATATGATATTTTATTGACTTGCCTAATTAAATTAAAGGTTAAAAACAAATTCTTATTTACAATGACGGCCTAGGAACAGTGGGTTAAATGCCAATATCAGGTGCTAGGGTGCCCATTAATTTGACCATGAATCTTCAGGATGGACATCACTGACGAAGTGGCTACATTTCCACAGTGCTGGCTGGACAACTTTTCTTCCCAGGCAGGATGACTAGTCTCAAAACATGGTATTGGGAATATGCCGGATAGGGCAGATTACATAGTCAGCAGACGATTATGGCCCAGATCTGGTTATTTGGCAGCACATATAGCTCAGTGCTGCCACTGCAACGTGTCATATCGGCTAGATCTGGTCCAAATGTGGAAGATACAACCTGGAGTAGGTTTGAAATGTTTCTTATGGCTCAGCTCAGGTTTGAGATATATAGCCTTAACAAGTTCCCATAGTTGATGGGCCACATTTCGAATCAAATTTTGTCACGTGCCGAATACAACAAGTGTAGACCTCACTGTGAAATGCTTACTTACAAGCCCTTAACCAAAGGTGCAATTCAAGATGAGTTAAGAAAATATTTACCAAATGAACTAAAGTCAAAAATTATAAAAAGTAACAAAATAACGAGGCTATTCACAGGGGGAGGCGGTACCGAGTCAATGTGCAGGGGTACAGGTTAGTCAAGGTAATTTGTACATGTAGGTAGGGGTGAAATGACTATGCATAGATAATAAACAGCGAGTAGCAGCAATGTACAAAACAAATGGAGGGGGAGTGACAATGTAAATAGTGCTGTGGCTATTTGATATGGCTTGGGCTGTGTTTGCCGGGCTATGTCACTGTCAACAGCGCCACCTCACACTGACCTTTTCATGGTGAAGATTTGGTTTAGGTATGGTAACCAATATATGATAAGTGGTAAAAATGAAGATGTGGGTCAGATTTCGGGCGATAATTATTTTGACGTCTGGGTGGTCAGTAAGTTAATGTCAGCCTGGGCTCACAGGGTTACTCTAATTAGAATTGGCACCATCCCCTGAAATGCCAATTCGAGGGCATATCGAACAAATTCTGGTGTCTCTTCTGTGTGCATATGATGACATCAGAAAGGATCGTCTTTGGCTTTCTGAACGCTGCTTGTGAAAAAAAAAACCCTGAGGGATTTCCTGCATTGTGGCAGCTGAATTTCCGAAAAACATTTCAATATATTACTTATGACAGTTGATGTCAACCTAGGTGAACCAATGGCCTGGAGGGAAGTATCATCTAACGGCATTGGTGAGGCCCACGATAGAGCAAGCCTAGAGAAATAGGGGCTCAAGGGCATCTACAATGAGACGTGTGAGAGGATCAAGCTATCTTTCAACTGTGTAAACTAGTTAAGATTGTCAGCTTTTTTTCTGGAGCAGAACAGGGATTTTGCCAGTTCTGAAATGAGGGGGGAAAAGGATGGAGAGATAGCACGGCAAGCCCCATAAAGCTTAGAGCTAAAACAGCAGCAGACATCTGGGAAGGGATATACTTCTATAAAAACCTTGAACCAATATAGCTATCAGAATTAAAGTAAAGAGTACAGCTCCACTGTACTACAGAGGTATCTAATTATTGCATTAACCTTAAGATATTGCTAGCGACATTATAATATGTAATATTAATAACCAATGAGTAAATGTATTTAATATGTTTTTGCTCCTGAATAATGAAAAGTATTTGAGTGCTTATTTACATTAGAAAAAGCATATTTACCCAATGCATAAAAGATTCAGAACAAAAACATATTGCATTTTCCAAATGTAATCCTCACAGGCTCTCTATGCAGGCTTTTGTGCATTGTGGGTTCTGGGAGGCATCCTGAAAGGACAGATAACCAGCCTTTTATCTTTCTCCGACTGGCAAGATTGCTGACATTATACAACATGATGAACTGTAAAATAATACAATTTACACACAAGCCACGGGAAGAGAGAGAGACAATACCAGCCTTTTCTCCATAGCAGACAGATTACAGCATCCATAGTGCTTATGTTCTTTTTTATTCAAAGTGACAGAGGTGCAGTAGAGGTATAGTCTCAGCACTAACATGGAGTCAGTGTTGAATCAGTTCTTTAGCTACGGAGTCAATGTCTATTGTTCTTAAAGAACTTAATGGTGACGTCTTCATATAGTCATATCAGTTCTTTGTTGTGATATGCAAAAGCCTACCTAATAAAATATTAAACTGTATGTGCTAATTGATTTGTTTTCTCGATGTTCATTTGGTGACGTTTTCAGTGGTAATGGAAGTATTAGCTAATACACAAGGCATTTTTCTTAGCTCAGGGCTATCCTTAACCCTGGTAAACTGCCCAGGGCTAGTTTACCCTACTTTCACACAAGCAGTTGTTTACACAGGGCTATCTGAAAACGTTCACTTTTCTGGAGTAGAATATTCAAAATTACGTGACAACAGAACATAAGTTGGTGCTAAGATTGCTTCTGAGCTGGTCCATCTAGCTCTGGTTTTAGGTTGGCGCTATTTTACTTTAGAATGTGCAAATGTTAAGTCACTTAGCCCCAGGCTAAAATCTCTCTTTGCCCAGGGCAGTGTGAACACGGCTATAGGTCCCAGGTTCTTCAAAAGTCCATTATTGCAAATATCATACAGCTGGTAGGGCTCTATTCTTTCAAAAGTCTTCAAGCAAGAAATGTAACTATCTGGAAGTTAATGATAAAACGAGACAGGATTTGTTCAATAAACTTAAGTTTAATTGTCAATCATATAAATAAAACAGTTTCAAAATGGCAAAGGTCGTGACGTGACAGTCATTAATGCAATGACTCATCTTATCAAATCAATGAACTACGTTTAATTGATTAAATTAATCATGTAACAATTAACTCAGTAACTTGGGGCACCATGGGAACTTATTTACCGAGTTACTTTCTCCCGAATTAACCTCTTATAAGATATATATACAGTATATATATATATATATATATGTCACTTAATGTATTTTTACCTCAGTCTCATTCTGAACATCGTTGACTTCAAATCTGCACAAACCCTAGTCTACATGCCTTAGTAAATAAATAATCCAATTTATGTAAGCGAAATAATCACACAGAAACACACAGTATAGGTTGAATTGATTACTAACATAATGCAATGAACAGTCCTTAGTGGACTAACCCGATGACGGCTGGTTACACAATGAAAGGGGTGGGGGGGAAAAAGAGCGGGAGAAGGAGATATAGGAATTCAACTACCTTACATACAGTTGAATATACGCTCATTGTAAATATCGATATTTAGCATCCCAACAACCACTCATTCATATTTAGAAATGCAATGTATATATTTACGCTTGTATGTCTTTGTCGTCTCTCTTGTAATCGCCCAATCCGTCTGTGACTAATAGTTTGACAGTCTCTGGTTGTGTAAGTCTTTGGTTGTCCACTAGAGGTCACAATGTCCTATGTAGTTGTAGGTTTCCTTTGTACTGGAAGTGTTTGTTAGGCTGGATACAGACGTTCCATTCGTCGTTTGATAAGATCTTCCTCGTGTCTGGTCAAAGTTCTAGACTACTTTCAATCAATCAAATGCATCTATAAAGGCCTTTTTACATCAGCCAATGTCACAAAGTGCTATACAGAAACCCAGCCTAAAACCCCAAACAGCAAGCAATGCAAATGTAGAAGCACGGTGGCTCGGAAAAACTCCCAAGAAAGGCCAAAACCTAGGAAGAAACCTAGAGAGGAGCCAGTCCTCCTCTGGCTGTGCCGGGTTGAGATTATAACAGTACATGGTCAAGATGTTCAAACGTTCATAGATGACCAGCAGGGTCAAATAATAATAATAATCACAGTGGTTGTAGAGGGTGCAACAGGTCAGCACCTTAGGAGTAAATGTCAGTTGGCTTTTCATAGCCGAGCATTCAGAGTGAGAAACAGCAGGTGCGGTAGAGTTGAAAACAGCAGGTCCTGGACAAGGTAGCACGTCCGGTGAACAGGTCAGGGTTCCATAGCCGCAGGCAGAACAGTTGAAACTGGAGCAGCAGCATGACAAGGTGGACTGGGGACAAGGAGTCATCAGGCCAGGTAGTCTTGAGGCACGGTCCCAGGGCTCAGGTCCTCCGGGAGGGAGAGAGAGAATTAGGGAGGGAGCATACTTAAGTTTACACAGGACACTGGATAAGAAAGGCTCCAGACAAAACAGACTGACCCTAGCCCCACCCCCCGACACATTGCAACATAAATACTGGGGGCTGAGACAGGAGGGGTCAAGAGACACTGTGGCTCCGTCTGACGATACCCCTGGACAAGTCCATGCAAAGCTGCATGTGGTGCATGTCTTAGTCTTCACTCGTCGAATTACTTCGACGGGTCTTGTAGTTTTAGACCATTTGTCACGTAATTCAGCTCACGCCGCATGTATACTGGTCTAGTAGTTTTAAACCATTTTACACACTAGTAGCAACCCGGCATGTCTTTGACCCTATTTAAAATGGCAACCATTTCAACATGAAGCCACCGCTACATTTTCCTTTTATAAGCACTCTGGCAAAAGGGGCATTCCATCCTTTTGCCATAATGTCTGTGCTCACATGGACGTGGTTACTAACTGGAAAACACGAATTAGTAGGATAAAAATCACATTTAATCATATAAGTTCTACAACATTTAGATGTAACTCTGACATATACATTGTGAAAGCTCTTAGTTAGTATTTCAGGCGTCGACAGAGATGGCCGCCTCGCTTCGCGTTCCTAGGAAACTATGCAGTTTTTTTACATGTTATTACTTACATTGGTACACCAGGTAATCTTAGGTTTCATTACATACAGTCGGGAAAAACTACTGAATATAAGTGCAACGTCAACTCACCATCAGTACGACCAGGAATATGACTTTCCCGAAGCGGATCCTGTGTTCTGCCTTCCACCCAGGACAATGGAATGAATCCCACCCTGCGACCCAAAACAAAGACGTCGTAAAAGAGGGAAACGTAGCGGTCTTCTGGTCAGGCTCCGGAGACGGGCACATCGTGCACCACTCCCTAGCATACTACTCGCCAATGTCCAGTCTTGACAACAAGGTTGATGAAATCCAAGCAAGGGTAGCATTCCAGAGGGATATCAGAGACTGTAACGTTCTTTGCTTCACGGAAACATGGCTCACTCGAGAGACGCTAACGGAATCGGTGCAGTCAGCTGGTTTCTTTACGCATCGCGTCGACAAACAAACATCTTTCTGGTGAGAAGAGGGGTGGAGGTGCATGCCTTATGATTAACGAGACGTGATGTGGTCACAACAACATACAGGAACTCAAGTCCTTCTGTTCACCTGACTTAGAATTCCTCACAATCTAATGTCGTCCTCAATTATCTACCAAGGGAATTCCCTTCGATTATAATCACAGCCGTATATATTCCCCCCCAAGCAGACACATCGATGGCCCTGAACGAACTTTATTTGACTCTTTGCAAACTGGAAACCACATATCCTGAGGCTACATTCATTGCAGCTGGGGATTTTAACAAGGCTAATCTGAAAACAAGACCCCCGAAATTGTATCAGCATATCGATTGCGCAACCAGGGCTGGTAAAACCTTGGATCGTTGCTATTCTAACTTTCACGATGCCCTCCCCCACCCTCCTTTCGGAAAAGCTGACCACAACTTCATTTTGTTGATTCCTGCCTACAGACAGAAATAAGAAGCTCCCGCGCTCAGGTCTGTTCAACGCTGGCCCAATCTGATTCCACGCTTCAAGACTGCTTCGATCACGCGGACTGGGGTATGTTCCGCATTGCGTCCAACAACAACAGTGACGAATACGCTGATTCGGTGAGTGAGTTCATTAGAAAGTGCATTGATGATGTTGTTCCCATAGTAACAATTAAAACATTCCCAAACCAGAAACCGTGGATTGGTGGCAGCATTCGCGTGAAACTGAAAGCGCGAACCACTACTGTTAACCAGGGAAAGGTGACGGGAAACATGACCGAATACAAACAGTATAGCTATTCCCTCCGCAAGGCAATCAAACAAGATCAGCGTCAGTATAGAGACAAAGTAAAGTCACAATTCAACGGCTCAGACACAAGAGGTATGTGGCAGGGTCTACAGTCAATCACGGATTACAAAATGAAAACCAGCCCCATCACGGACCAGGATGTCTTGCTCCCAGGCAGACTAAATAACTTTTTTGCCCGCTTTGAGGACAATACAGTGCCACTAACAAGGCCCGCAACCAAAACCTACGGACTCTCCTCCACTGCAGCCGACGTGAGAAAAACATTTAAACGTGTTAACCCTTGCAAGGCTGCAGGCCCAGACGGCCTCCCCAGCAGCATCCTCAGAGCATGCGCAGACCAGCTGGCTGGTGTGTTTATGTGTGTTTATGGATATTCAATCAATCAATCCTTATCCCAGTCTGATGTTCCCACAGGCTTCAAGAGGTCCCTGTTCCCAAGAAAGCTAAGGTAACTGAGCTAAACGACTCGCACTCACTTCCGTCATCATGAAGTGCTTTGAGAGACTAGTCAAGGACCACATCACTTCCAACCTACCTGACACCATAGACCCACTCCAATTTGCTTACCGCCCAAATAGGTCCACAGACGATGCAATCTCAACCACACTGCACACTGACCTAACCAATATTGACAAGAGGAATACCTATGTGAGAATGCTGTTCATCGACTACAGCTCAGCACTTAACACCATAGTACCCTCCAAACTCGTCATCAAGCTCGAGACCCTGGGTCTAGACCCCACCCTGTGCAACTGGGTACTGGACTTCCTGACGGGCCACCCCACTGATCATCAACACTGGGGCCCCACAAGAGTACGTTCTGAGCCCTCTCCTGTACTCCCTGTTCACCCATGACTGCGTGGCCATGCACGCCTCCAACTCAATCAAGTTTGCGGACGACACTACTGTGGTAGGCTTGATTACCAACAACGACGAGACGGCCTACAGGGAGGAGGTGAGGGCCCTCAGAGTGTGGGGTCAGGAAAATAACCTCACACTAAACGTCAACAAAACTAAAGAGATGATTGTGGACTTCAGGAAACAGGAGAGGGAGCACCCCCCTATCCACATCGACGGGACAGTAGTGGAGAGGGTAGTAAGTTCCTCGGCGTACACATCGCAGACAAACTGAATTGGTCCACCCACACAGACAGCATCATGAAGAAGGCGTAGCAGCACCTCTTCAACCTCAGGAGGCTGAAGAAATTTGTCTTGTCACCAAAAAGCACTCAAACTTCTACAGATGCACAATCGAGAGCATCCTGTCGGGCTGTATCACCGCCTGGTACGGCAACTGCTCCGCCCACAACCGTAAGGCTCTCCAGAGGGTAGTGAGGTCTGCACAACGCATCACCGGGGGCAAACCACCTGCACCACCCGATTTCACAGGAAGGCCATAAAGATCATCAAGGACAACAACCACCCGAGCCACTGCCTGTTCACCCCGCTGTCATCCAGAAGGCGAGGTCAGTACAGGTGCATCAATGCAGGGACCGAGAGACTGAAAAACAGCCGCTATCTCAAGGCCATCAGACTGTTAACCTCTCGTGTCGAGCAATCCCGTATCCGGGAGCGTAATCATAGCCTCAAGCTCATTAGCGTAACGCAACGTTAACTATTCATGAAAATCGCAAATGAAATGAAATAAATATGTTGGCTCACAAGATTAGCCTTTTGTTAACAACAATGTCATCTCAGATTTTCAAAATATGCTTTTCAACCATAGCTACACAAGCATTTGTGTAAGAGTATTGATAGCTAGCATAGCATTAAGCCTAGCATTCAGCAGGCAACATTTTCACAAAAACAAGAAAAGCATTCAAATAAAATCATTTACCTTTGAAGAACTTCGGATGTTTTCAATGAGGAGACTCTCAGTTAGATAGCAAATGTTCTGTTGTTCCAAAAAGATTATTTGTGTAGGAGAAATCGCTCCGTTTTGATCATCACATTTGGCTAAGAAGAAAAAAACGAAAATTCAAGTCATTACAACGCCAAACTTTTTTCCAAATTAACTCCATAATATCGACAGAAACATGGCAAACATTGTTTAGAATCAACCCTCAAGGTGTTTTTCACATATCTATTCGATGATAAATCATTCGTGGCAGTTGCCTTTCTCCTCTGAACCTAATGGAAAGTGGACGCAGCTGGAGAATGCGCAATAATTTCGACGGAGGACACCAAGCAGACACCTGATAAATGTAGTCTCTTATGGTCAATCTTCCAATGATATGCCTACAAATATGTCACAATTCTGCAGACACCTTGGGGAAATGACAGAAAGTGTAGGCTCATTCCTGGCGCACTCACAGCCGTATAAGGAGACATTGGAACACAGCGCATTCAAAATTTGGCTCAGTTCCTGTATGAAATTTCATCTTGGTTTCGCCTGTATCATTAGTTCTGGGGCACTCACAGACAATATCTTTGCAGTTTTGGAAACGTCAGAGTGTTTTTTTCCAAAGCTGTCAATTATATGCATAGTCGAGCATCTTTTCGTGACAAAATATCTTATTTAAAACGGGAACATTTTTTATCCAAAAATTAAAAGAGCGCCCCCTATATCGAAGAAGTTAAACAGCCACCACTAACATTGAGTGGCTGCTGCCAACACACTGACCCACCTCCAGCCACTTTAATAATGGGAATTGATGTAAAATATATCACTAGCCACTTTAAACAATGTTACTTAATATAATGTTTACATACCCTACATTACTCATCTCATATGCATATACTGTACTCGATACCATCTACTGCATCTTGCCTATGCCATTCTGTACCATCACTCATTCATATATCTTTATGTACATATTCTTTATCCCTTTACACTTGTGTGTATAAGGTAGTAGTTTTGGAATTGTTAGGTTAGATTACTCGTTGGTTATTACTGCATTGTCATAACTAGAAGCACAAGCATTTCGCTACACTCGCATTAACATCTGCTAACCATGTGTATGTGACAAATAGATTTGATTTGAAGTTACCGTGTTTCCGTTATACTGTCTTTAATCACAAAATCAAATGATACGACAATCATTGTTTGGATCCCCATCGACCATTTCCCACATTCTTTATATGTTTAGAAATATGGTTTCATTATCTACTTTTGGATGATGAAGTTCTTTGGGCAAGAGTCTTTCTATACCACTCAGACATGCCATTCTTGGATACTGCAAATGCAAGAGAGAGAAAGCTCACGACCAGACGTTAAAGTCCTAGAACCGGCACCACTCCCCCTCTTTGGTGGGAGAGAGGGGGGCTCGCTTTGATCCTCACTCAGGAAAGTCATGACAGTGTCATGGTTTTTCAATCAAGAAATAGTCCAATTTAAGTGATAAAACAAGATGTCAAAATTATTTAAACCGAAACCTCTGAAATTAAGTATATAAATTAAGTTATATTCCCAATTCTAAATCATCTGAATGAACGGTGTTGTGCATAACTCTAACTGCCTACATGCCTGCAACCTGGCATCAGGTTTTGCCTAACACAAGTAAAGAAATAGGTGGTTTGTTATTACTCTTTCAAATCAGCTTTGTTTTTCATGTGCCTTCAAAAAGTAAATAGTGCTGCCCAGACTTTAGGCCTATTTTTGATGAATATGTTCTACGGTACATTCATATTTGCACAATGCTTTATCAATTGTCATTATCAATTCCAATGAGAAAAGAGGGGGACTTTAATGTCACCACAGAAATCCCCCAGAGCACTGTCAATCACCTTTCATCCATGCTCATAACAAATGAAGGTCCTCATGTTGCACTTGGACTAGGGGAAACGTGTGATTTATTACAACACATGAATATGTTTGAATGTACAGACCATTATTGAAAAATGGCCGCTGCTACCTCAGTAAAGATGCTCATTTATGCGTGGAGAGTGGACTGACCAGGAGTCCTGGGAGAAACGGAGATTCTCCCTTTGGCAGTGCTTACTCTTTAACCTTCTCCATTGGATTAGTCATACGGTGGTATACTTCTGACATTTCACTGATGAGGAATTCATCAGGAGCCCAGAACAACCCCGTCTCCTCTCCTATGACTAATGGCCGGTGTTCATAGGCAACAGTCTAGAGGATTCTAGGATATGACATCACATCATCTGGTGCTGTCGTCTTGGCGCTATGATTAACAATGGATGGACCATCTCCCTACATCACGATTAGACCTGACCACATCCAATCTCGCCTGACCACATATGGTTCCATTTATCTGTTCTCATGCATATTTCAAGTCACATATACACAGAACAAAAATATAAATGCAACAACTAACAATTTTAAAATGGAACTCAGTCAATTGAAATAAATTAATTAGGCCCTAATCTATGGATTTTACATGACTGGGAATACAGATATACATTGGTTGGTCACAGATACCGTTTAAAAAAAAGTAGGGGTGTGGATCAGAAAGCCAGTAAGTATCTGGTGCGACCACCATTTGCCTCATGCAGCTCCTTCAAATAGAGTTGATCAGGCTGTTGATTGTGACCTGTGGAATGTTGTCCCACTCTTCAATGGCTGTGCAAAGTTGCTGGATATTGGCGGGATCTGAAACACGCTGTCATACATGATCCATAGCATTCCAAACATGCTCAATGGGTGACTTGTCTGGCTAGTATGCAGGCCATGGAAGAACTGGGACATTGTTAGTTTCCATGAATTGTATACAGATCTTTGCGACATGGGGCATGCATTATCATGCTGAAACATGAGGTGATGGCAGCAGATGAATTGGCACAAGAATGGGCCTCAGGATCTCATCACGGTTTTGCTGTGCATTCAAATTGCAATCGTTAAAATGCAATTGTGTGCTTTTTCTGTAGCTTATGCCTGCCCTTACCATAACCCCACTCTGACATCAGCAAACCGCTCGCCCACAAAATGCCATCTTCCCAGTACAGTTGAAACCGAGATTAATCCATGAAGAGCACACTTCTCCAGCAGCCATCGAAGGTGAGCATTTGCCCACTGAAGGCGCTTACGACACTGAACTGCAGTCAGGTCAAGACCCTAGTGAGGACGACAAGCACGCAGATGAGCTTCCCTGAGAAACTTTCTGGCAGTTTGTGCAGAAATCCTTAGGTTGTTTAAACTCGCAGATTCATCAGCTGTCCGGGTGGCTGATCTCAGATCATCCCGCAGATTAAGAAGCCCGATGTGGAGGTCCCTGGCAAGCATGGTTCACACGTGGTCTGCAGTTGTACTGCCAAATTTTCTAAAACAATGCTGGAGGTGGCTTTTGGTAGAGAAATGAACATTCAATTATCTGGCAACAGCTCTGGTGGACATTCCTGCAGTCAGAATGCCATTTGCATCACTCAAACAGAAGGGGAACAAACAAAGAGTTACTGACAACCAAAACAAAAAAGGTAGGGTTTTAGGAGGAGTTCTGAAAGACTCCTATAGGGGTCTCCACTGAAAGTTGCACAGCAACAACTGAGACCTATGACACCCACCATGAGCTCCTACTAAATTACCCACTAAGGAGGCAAACAAAAGAAAAACCCACACCAAACTTAGACAGCAAGCAAACCAAAAAGTGGAGGAAACAAAAAACAGGGAAGATCAGATCAAGGATTGTACTTTTAGATATCAAATGGGGCATGCTTACTAAAGGTGTTAAAAAAAATCAGATCTGTCCAAAACTTCATATGTGTGATTAGGCAACCCCCATGAACTGTAAATCAGTCATTTTTCCCATAAAAATTAAAAGGAAAACTAAATCACACAGATACACAACTTGGAAGGAGGGACGTATTGGGGTGCGTAGAGACTGACATTGCCTCCAATAGTTAGCTTTGTTCGAGCTAAAAAAGAACCGTCAGACCTAGAGTTCCGAAACTTTATAAACCTATTCTAGACCTCAGGTCGATAGTGCGTGGTGAGTTAGGTGGCTCTAGAAGGCTCTCGGACCGAGAAACAGCCTCGTACATTTGCAATGACTTCAATTCATTTTGACCATTACTAAAATGGCGACATTTAGAAAAGTCTCAGAGACACAAGACTAGGTGCATTGAAACTGGCTCGGCCCATAGAGATGGACCCCAACGTTTCTATCCGATAGCTCATTCAAGGACCCCGTAGCAAGTAATTGAAAAAGGTGGATTTTCAGTACCAATTAGGGTTTTACTCGGGCACCGAATGACCTATTGAGCCGAAACTCGGGATTCGGGGTCGCCTCACATAGGCCTACACATAATGTCCGAACTGGACCCGCAGCTAGAACGTAACTATGTGTTTTACGTTTTTATTATGTTTTAAACTAATTGCGCTGTGAATTATGGGCCTGCTCTGACATATGTGATAGTTGGCTTCTAAATGAGTTGGACAAAGTGGGTTTGGTGTCAATTGATATCAGTTTGGTGTCAGAATGACATCTAATTGACTGATGGACACTGACTTGCTAGTTGACTTTTGTTAATTTGCAATATGTTTAAGCGGAGAGGGACCATCACCAAAATGGCATTCTGAAATCAACACAAAAAATGGCATCACCATAGTGTCCAGACTGTGCCGAGTTCAACGAGACACCCCACTTGACCATTGCTCGCTCGGTCTGAGCGCAGCGACCATGAGAAAAGTAGGCCCGAAATGAAGCCTGCACCACAACGTCATTTAATTTTGGGTGACAGCGGCGGAACCGTAAGGTTTAGAAGGACAATTCAAACACAGGACTGTTCCTAAGGTCCTCCCGATCTGTGCAAGCCTAACCTTGACGATGTGGCATTAACCCTTCACAGTTAAAAGAAGGTGTTTACATCAAACAGTTTGCATTGACTTCTCTCCCCATAGGAATACATTGGCTTCACCTCTAAATTCAACCTGAAGCCTATGTGGGTTATGAATGCCTTATGAACCTGTCTTCTATGACAGTCCATCAGACTACTATGAGGTCTACCTGTGTCGATTCTAAGCTTCCTGGAGCAACCGGAAGTGGTTAAATTCACCCAAAAGGTATTTGGATGTACATCACCAGCAAAGGTGAAAATGACTCTGCATTCAACCCTGTGTAGATCAGTCAATTCTCAACTTAACTTCTTGAAACTCCCCAAACCGGATCCGGGTTTGTGACTAAGCCTCAGGCTCATTAGCATAACGCAACGTTAACGATTTCTGAAAATCGCAAATAAAATTTAAATAATGCGTTTGCTCTCAAAGCTTAGCCTTTTCTTAACAACACTGTCATCTCAGATTTTCAAAATATGCTTTTGAACCATAGAAATGGACTAATTTGTGTAAGAGTATGCAAAGCTAGCATAGCATTTTGTGTAGCATGTAGCACGCAATTTTCACAAAAGCCAGATAACCAAATAAATAAAATCATTTACCTTTGAAGAGCTTCTGATGTTTTCAATGAGGAGACTCTCAGTCACATACCAGATGCGCAGTGTTTCCTGAAAGCGTCTGTGTGTAGGAGAAATCGTTCCGTTTTCTACATTGCGCCTGGCTACTGAAACGAACCGAAAATGCAGTCACCTACAACGTAAAACTTTTTCCGGATTAACTACATAATATCGACCGAAACATGGCAAACGTTGTTTGGAATCAGTCCTCAAGGTATTTTTTCACATATCTCTTCATTGACATGCAGTTCGTGGAAGCTTGCTTTCCTCTCTGTATCCCTTGGAAAAATACTGGCAGGTGACTTTTGCGCACCAATTTCGGCGCAGGACACCGGGCGGACACGTGGTAAATGTGGTCTCTTATGGTCAATCTTCCAATGATCTGCCTACAAATACGTCACAATGCTGCAGACACCTTGGGGAAACGACAGAAAGGGTTGATTCATTCCTCTTGCGTTCACAGCCATATAAGGAGATCATGAAAGACAGAGCCTCAAAAATCCTTGTCATTTCCTGGATGCCATCTCATCTTGGTTTTGCCTGAAGCTCATGTTAAAGGGCACGCACAGAGAAGATCTTTGTATTTCTGGACACGTCAGAGTGTTTTCTTTCGAACAGCAGCAATTATATGCATAGTCGAGCATCTTTTTGTGACAAAATATCTTGTTTAAAACGGGAACGTTTTTCATCCAAAAATGAAATAGCGCCACCATAGATGTAAGAGGTTAAAGACTTAAAACTCAGGATTCTGTAAGTATCTATGTCAATCAAGACATCCTGTGCCAACCGGAAGTGCCATAATTGGTGTCTCAGGGGCTGTTTGGAAGGGTTAAAAAAATAGGATCTGTCCAAAACTTCATATGTGTGATTAGGCAACCCCATGAACTGTAAATCAGTAATTTTTCCCATAAAAATTCAAAGGAAAACTAAATCACACACACACACAGCTTGGAAGTAGGGACCCATTGGGGTGCGTAGAGACAAACACTCCCTGCATTAGTTAACCTTGTTGAAACTTTTAAAGAACCGTCAGACCTAGAGTTCCGAAACTTTAGACTCCTGTTCTAGACCTCAGGTCGATAGTGCGTGGTGAGTTACGGCGCTCTAGAAGATTCTCGGACCGAGAAACAGCCTCGTACATTTGCAATGACTTCAATTCATTTTGACCATTACGAAAATGGCGACATTTAGAAATGTCCCAGAGTCACAAGACTAGGTGCATTGTGACCGTCTCGGCCCAACGAACCCAACGTTACTGTCCGATAGCTCATTCAAGGACCCTGTAGCAAGTCATGGAAAAAAAGTGGATTTTCAGCACCAATTAGGGTTTTGCTCGGACACCAAATGACCTATCGAGCCGAAACTTGGGATTCGGGGTCGCCTCAGCTAGGCCTACACATAACACAAGAAATGGACCCACAGCTAGAACGTAACTACGTGATTTATCTTTTTTTTATGGTTTGAACCGAAGACGTTGTGAATTTTGGGCCAGCTCTGAAGTATGTGATACTTGGCTCCTAAACGAGTTGGGAAAAGTAGGTTTGGTGTCAGTTTGTATCAGTTTGGTGTGAGAATGATATCAAATTGACTGATGGACGGTGAATTGCTGGTGACTCTTGTCCATTTGCAATATGTTTAAACGGTGAGGTACCATCACCAAAAGTGACATTCTGAAATCAACCCTAACGAGCGATGGAGAGGTACCAGAATCACTGCCCAGCCATCCCGAGTTCATCGGGACAGTCAATTTTGCATTCTTGCACGATTTTCAGTGACTTTGCAAAAGTCAGAAAACATTTGCAATATGTTTTAACAGTGAGGTACCATCACCAAAAGTGACATTCTGAAATCAACCCTAACGAGCAATGGAGAGGTACCAGAATCACTGCCCAGCCATCCCGAGTTCATCGGGCCAGTCAATTTGGCATTCCTGCACGATTTTCAGTGACTTTGCAAAAGTGAGAAAACATTTGCAATATGTTTTAACAGTGAGGTTCCATCACCAAAAGTGACATTCTGAAATCAACCCTAACGAGCGATGGAGAGGTACCAGAATCACTGCCCAGCCATCCCGAGTTCATCGGGCCAGTCAATTTGGCATTCCTGCACGATTTTTATGGCATGACAAATTCGTGATGGTGAATGCCCAGTTAACCATATTGCAAATGCACAGTGACTTTGCAAGAGTGAGAAAACATCAACAAATGGACATTCTGAAATCAACCCTACGAGCGATGGAGAGGTACCAGAATCACTGCCCAGCCATCCCGAGTTCATCGGGCCAGTCAATTTGGCATTCCTGCATGATTTTTATAGCATGACAAATCCGTGATGGTGAATGCCCAGTTAACCATATTGCAAATGCACAGTGACTTTGCAAAAGTGTGAAAACATAAACAAATGGACATGATGAAATCAACACCACGAGTGATTGAAAGGAACAACAATCACTGCCTGGACATCCCGAGTTCATCAGGCCAGTCAATTTTGCATTTCTGCAGGATTTTTGAGCATGTCAAATTTCTTACGACATTTGGCCCCCACAAAACATATGCCTTATGCACAAGTAAAAAAAAATAAAAGATTATGATAATAAAATATGACTAAAGTATGTTGATACAGTTCTTATACGTGTGTAATTGACACAAAATTCTAAAGAATTTCGAAAAACGGTCCAGATAGCACTTTTTTAGGGGTGTGTGAAGTTTTTTATGAAATTTTGCAATTATTGACTTTTGACTTCTGACTTCCTATGAAATCATATTGCAAATGGAGAAAACATATGCAATAATGCGCAAGTAAAATAAATAAATAAATATGATAATAAAATTGGACAAAAGTATATTCATACAGTTCTTACACATGTGTAATTGACAAAAAAAGCGAAAGAATTTCGAAAAACGGTCCAGAAAGCACTTTTTTAAGGGGTGATAAGTTTTTGACAAAAAAAATCATTTTTAAAAAATGTGGCTTTTGGATGTTGACTTGGGGTCCATTTCCTATATGAAAAACCACGGTGGAGCGCACACGCCACCTGTTGGATTTTTGAAGTGTTACAACTGGCAATTGCCATATGGCATTTGCAAAACATTTTGCATGAATCAACGCCGATTTGGGTGGTATTGTCCATCGTGTACATGGTTTGTACTATGCCAATGGTTTCCCATTCATTTTTGTCCATTTCAGGGGGGGGGGGGGGTATTCCCTTACATAAATAGTTAACGTTACGTTATGCTAATGAGCTTGAGGCTATAACTGGAAACAGGTTTTTTTCATAGCCAAACGTGAACAAAACGGAGCGATTTGTCCTACACAAATAATATTGTTTTGAAAAACTGAACATTTGCTATCTAACTGAGAGTCTCCTCATTGAAAACATCTGAAGTTCTTCAAAGGTAAATGATTTTATTTGAATGATTTTCTTGTTTTTGTGAAAATGTTGCTGGCTGAATTCTAGGCTTATAGCTATCAACACTCTTACACAAATGCTTGTTTAGCTATGGTTGAAAAGCATATTTTGAAAATCTGAGATGACAGTGTTGTTAACAAAAGTCTAAGCTTGAGAGCAAATATATTTATTTCATTTCATTTGCGATTTTCATGAATAGTTAACGTTGCGTTATGCTAATGAGCTTGAGGCTATAAATAGAATCCCGGATCCGGGATTGCTCGACGCAAGAAGTTAAGATTAGGGTCATGTTTACAATAAGTGTTAAGTGTGGTGTGTCAGGATTTGGCCAGGGTTGTTCCGGGTTTTGGTCACTAGATGCCCCCATTGTGCTTTTTGACCTTATGTTTTTTCCCTTGTTCCCCATTATTATTTGCACCTGTACCTCGTTTCCCCTGATTGTATTTAAACCCTTAGTTTCCCTCAGTTCTGTGCTCTGTGTTTGTATGTTAGCACCCAGCCCTAGTGTTCTGTGTTTTCTTGTCGATTCCGGTGGATGCTCTTGTGGAATTCTGTTTTTGTTTTTGAGTGTCTCTTGAGGCTTTTTTGTGCTATTCCTACCACCTTTTGGATTTGCCATTTTTGTATAAAAGGACTTCTCCTTTTTACTTTATTAAATACACCGTCTTAAGTACTGCTGTGTCTGCCTCATCTTCTGGGTTCTGCTGACTATTCGTGGCTCAGTTGGTTAAGTGACTGTTTCTCACTCCGGAGACCCAGGTTCGTAACCGTGTCCTGACATGGTGTTAGGATAAGTGTTACATTTATAAGATTAAGGATCTGTCAGCTGAATGTACAATGTCCAACACTTTCCAATGTCCTGACTCATCACTCGAATAAGAAAAGTGAACTTTGAGCTCACCATGAACCTCCAACTCCTTTGAAGCATAACCACAAATGTTATGAGTGGGCCACCTTGACCACCACCACAGACTACAAAGATGAGAATGAACTCCATAAGCGACAGTATCCCCAAGCGACCATGTCAAATAATGGGTTTGGGAGTAGGGAGAAACTCTGAACTCCCTTAATCGGCATCTAGCCATCGTCGGCAGTAATTATACCTACACATTCTGACTGTACTGTAGTGGAACCAAGCTACACAATTCACTTACTGGATGCAGGATTATTGCTCCCTGAAAAGAAACAAGTCTTCAGTTAACAAGTGTCATCATAACGTAATTATGAGGGTAGTTTCACTGTATTGGATCAACTACGATAAGATAAAACTGTATCCTGGCAATACTGTAGTGACTCTCAAACATTGACTTGGTAAGGTAAGATGTAATAAATCTATTAGATCATAAAGATCTCAGTTTTTACAATGTGGAGAAAAAGCCATCAGTATTTTTACATAACAAATCATTACATTTTTTATTGATTTTATTTTCCATACATTTGCAAGTTTAAGATCAACATTAAATGGGTTTTGGATACTGGGTGGAGGAATTCCATTGACTCATCCCTTATTTCTGTACCTGTCACCCCACATATTCATCCACCCTGTGAAATAAAAGTAATCAAATCTTCTGGAATAGAAAACAAGTTGGACACACACATACAAATTCTGGAATGAACAAATACCCAACTCCATGAAAAAACACAGTCATTTCATACAGTATAGTCTTGAATCACTTGTGCGGATTGTGCCTTATTGCCTTTTAGATGGCGTTGAAAAAGCCAAGCAAAAACCCAGTTAACACCTAATGTCCACACATCCTTCATCACACCTTAGAAATCTTTACAATACATTGAAAGCATATCAAACCAAAACCAATCTTTGCACTGAATCGACTCATCGTTTGTTCTCTGACCCTTTTCTTTTAAGTCGCGCTCCGTCTTCCAGTCTTGTTGTCTATTTTACAAAAGTGTTCCTGAAAAATAAATACAAATATTTCCAAGACTGTAGTTGTTTGTGACCCAAATATCACCTTTTGAAGTCCTCTGCTACGTGCTTATACAGAAGCTCTTCTCTCCTCAGGTTTTTTTCACCCATAATAAATATTTCTGTATCATTCTTCATTGATGTCCATTGTTACAAGTGGTGCGGTGATTATGGACAAAATAAATACATACATACAAAAGGAATAAATACATTAATATTTGTTCATAAATAAATACATATTTATCACACATACATATTAACCCCCTGCTGAGTTTCATAACGTTAATTTCTCTGAATGTCCTCAGAGCCTCCACACTCACAAAGCTAAAAATGTACCAGTTTTTGACTCCAGACAGAAAATACCCAGAAACAAATGTAAAATGTAATTGTATTGTAACTTGTTGCGCACCACTTATATTGTACTACGTCTTACTCCTTTGTTCTTTACTGTAAAGGGAATAGTGAATGGATAACACCTCCTTTAATCAGCCCACCTTTCACCATGACGTTTCAAACCATGTGAAAACTCAATGTTTCTTTTTGAAAGATTTTTTGTTGTTGACCAAATTGATTTCCGACTCACACTGACTGGGATTCAGTTCTGTTGCTCTGAAAGGAGTTGGAGGAGTGCTTTTTAGGACCGTTTTGACACTGGGCTCTTGATACAGTGCTGGGGATGGAAAAGAAGAAAGGGTCTGGGCCGAGGACACCGCTAGGAGCCATCTTCCTCAGGATGTCCCGGGGCATAGTATCCCGCCAGTTGCCTGAAGCGCGGCCCCCAGTCGCTGAGGTAGGAGAAATCCTGATCAGATGTGGTGGACAGGGTGTGGATGGAGCTGAGAGAGAGGGCTGGTGAGCTGTTTCCCTCGAAGGCGTACGTCTGGAATGAGTCGTAGGGCGGCACCGACAGGTCGCCATCTGTCTGCTCCACCTTCTTGCGGATGTAGCCCTTGAAGAGGGAGAAGTCGGCCGCCTCGCCGTCACCACTCATCCGCCCCTGAATCCAATGGGGCAGCGTGCGTAGTTCAGGGCCTGACTCGGACGAGCCACTCTTGGCCTCTGGAAAGTCAAAGAGGTTGCGCAGGGTACTCATGTCGTAGGCCTGCGTGTCCTGCTCGCCGCCACCCTCGTCGTTGTACTTGATGACATTGTCGCGCATGTCCTCCTCATCCTCCGACATGCTCTGGCCCTTGCGGTGACGCTTCAGGGTTAGGATTAGCAGCACCAGGACTGCAGAGGTGGAGAAAGAGCATGGGATTAGGGATTAAGGGGTTTAGGGATTAGCCACATCGACAGTGGGGAAGTCAGAGCCTAGGAAGTGTGTCTGTGCTGTGCAGAAGTTGTGAGCCAAAGCTCTGGATTATTATCTGGAGTTGCCAGTGAACATTTGGAGAAACTCTCAGAGAGTAGCTGGTAGAGAGTAATTTCACGTCATGAAGCGAAGACTAATGAATTATACGAATGAACAAAAACATCTGCCCTTTTGTAAAGATTCTCTCAAGCACAAAGGGGAATAACACAAGACGAATGAAGAATATTGGATTGTGTAAATGGTGGGTGGCTAATGAAATTACAACAGCCTTTTTTGTATTTATTAGCAAAAAGTTTGCCCTTTCCTTTTCCATCTCTGGTTTTCCAATTTTGATTTCACCCCAAAAAAGACAGCAAATTGAAGCTTAAATAATGAAGGGTAACATTTCCAATGCATGGGCATTGATTCTCCACCAGTGTACAAAGCAAAATTCCTAATTGCTCGCCCAGAAATATGTTTTCAAATGCTTAATAGAGGCTGATCTGTACATCAATACTTATTCAAGTGAGACATGGTGCATTAGAACCAGACAGAAATTTAGAGCAGAGCTCTACTGTTTTGGTGTCCACCAACAGAGGGTTTAATGACAGAAAAATTAAGTCTGAATTAAAAAAAGAAAACAACTGAGATGGATCACTTAATAGTCTAATGAGGCGGAGGAAAAACAAAAGCTGTATCCATCCCAATAAATCAATCAGGGCTTTAATCCAAGCTTACTTATTTTAATTACTGCCTGATTAGAAAACTACCACTTAGCTGTAGCCACCCTTCTCCAGACATATGGTTATTCCGGAGGGGCTCCGATTGATTAATTAATTAAAACTTCCTGTCTACCACTTATCAAACTAAATGTCAGCGCTATGACAACAACACCAATCTTCACTAATCTAGTCTTCATCAAATGTGGAAATAAAAATATAATGACGATATGAATATTCAAACAATGTAGATCATGACTATTTTGGAGTAATATGACGATTAATATGTATATCACTACTATTACCATTACTATTATTATTGGGATTGAAGCCATTACCGTTCCATGCGGCATGAGGTTGATATGCTATCACCTCCATCGTTGAACATTGACTAATCTAGCATGTGATGATGGCCATCAGTGGGTCAGCTCACTAATGACTTTCATTAACAGTGCATTCAGAAGGTTTTCACACCCCTTGACTTTTTCCACATTTTGTTGTATTACAGCGTGAATTTTAAATGGTTAATTTTAGATTTTGTGTCAATGGCCTACAATAAATACCCATATTGTCAAAGTGGAATTATGTTTTTAGAAAGTTTGAAAAAATAATTAAAAACAAAAAGCTGAAATGTCTTGAGTCAATAAGTATTCATTGAATATCCCTTTGAGCATGATGAAGTTATTAATACAATTTTGGATGGAGTATCAATACACCTAAGCAATGAAATTAAACTACAAAAAAAATGTCAAATAAATGACCTGAAAATAGTGTTATGTTTGGGACAAATCCAACACAACACATCACTGTGGTACCCCTCTTCATATTTTTAAGCATGGTGGTGGCTGTATCATGTTATGGGTATGCTTGTCTTCGGCAAAGACTTGGGAGATTACAGTCATGCCCGCAAAATCACTACAGTAAATACTACAGTAAAGTCTGCAAAAAATCTACAGTGAATATTATAGTATGCTATAGTCATGTCTGCAACAACACTACATTGAATACTATAGTATATAAATATAGTAATAATACAGTATTTAGACCATAGTATACTATAGTATTTTTTCATGTGAGTTAGTTGTAAATGTGTAACATGTTTGAACTAGGACCACAATAAAAATACGTTAAACGTTTTTAGTTATTCTCAACAAATTTCTAAATTCATCGTATCCAAATTTGTGGTTGTATTGTGTTTTTATATAGTCAAATAAAATCAATCACTCAAGGGATACTACAGTGTGGAGTATATTATTCTACAGTATACTACACAATTCTATAGTAAGCAATACACGATCGAGGGGGAACCTTAGAGGAATTTCCTGGCATGAGCTCCCCAAGGACATCCCGTTCAAATCAAAACAACATCGACAAAGCTAGCAGGTAGCAGTAAAGCTAGCTAGGAGTCCCAATCGATCTAAAACTTCTAAAGTAAGCACTACGTGTTTGAGAGTTAGTACAGTGTGTAACTATAGTATTCTACACATTATACAACAATGTTCTAAAGTAAACACTACATGATCAAGGAATACTACAGTTTGTAGTATAGTATTCTACAGTATACTACAACATCCTATAGCAAGCACTACACGATTGAGGGGGATACCACAGTGTGTTGTATAGTATTATGTTTTATCTTAGTGGAAATGGAAAATCAGAGGGAATACATTGGCTGCTTCATTCTTGTTAAAGAGATATGAATTCAATATTTCAATGTTACTGTTATTTGCAGTGTTACAGTGACGGTAATATAACACATCATCTCCAAAGTCACATTTTGCATGTTATGCATGGCATAATGCACAGCCTATGATATGTCCTGCGTACATGTTGTACCTGCCCTCTTAACATGTGGCTGCTCCTCAGTGTACAGAGTGCTCCGATAAGTGGTCCAGACAAGACGGGAAATTTACCCTTGGGCTGCACCAAGCCACATGAGCCAAGGAGTTCATCACAGCAGATGGGGCGTAATTGGTACGGATGTGCGCAGATTCCTCGCCGCGCCAAAATGGATTCATCACGTCACCCACTAAATGAACTGATGGAGGGATTGTTTGTTTGTTGCTAATTAGGGAGAAATGTGTTTTCATTTCGCTCATCATGCCACAATCTAATACAGTGCTTGGGTACCTCCGGAGAGCTGGTTTATCCCCCCAACCACACTCACAAACACGTACAGATCAACAGGCGAGTTGGTGGGAGTCATTTTGTTTGTGAGTTCTGTGTGTGTGTCTAGGCTCTCTGTGTGGTTATATTGTGTGTGTGTGTGTGTGTGTGTGTGTGTGTGTGTGTGTGTGTGTGTGTGTGTGTGTGTGTGTGTGTGTGTGTGTGTGTGTTTGCGCTCTTTGTGTGTGTTCTGTGGGTGGATTGTTGGGAAGTCAAGGCTGACACACAGGTAAGTTAGTCGTTTTGCTCCAATCCCTATCGCCCATTAACACACAAGGTGGCTGTTAAACACACGCTGTCCGTTGTAATTCCCTTGAGCCCAGTTCAGCTAAGCTCTCTCCCAGCCCAGGACCTCCACTATAATTGGCAATACCTCAGTGGTCTTAGAGCTGCTTAGAGCACGAGCCACTTAATATAGGTGTTGTTTCCATTTTCTACCAATGAATATCAATCAGTCAATATTAATTTGTGTGTATCTGACATTACTTGAACTGCGATCTTTTCAAATGGGTGAAAATCAGCCAATGTATTGGCAGAATTACACTGCAAACAGTAAATGGGAGTTTAATGATGACAGATATCAATGTTTTTTCAATTTCATCTTAGGATACTCACCACCTGCTTCACCGAACATACGCCACATCATATTTTATATCTAATTTTCCTGTAAACAATGGGACATTTTATGGACAGCTAGTTTTTGAAGACAGGAACTTTACTGAGATAGCAGGCTTAGGGTAAGTGGCATTTCAATTGAGTTAATTTAGGAAGTACACTGATATTCCAATTCGACATTTAAATGCATTGGGGAAAACTGGAATTAAAAGGTCTGTTTTAATTCCTGACTTTAAATTACCCTTTGAGGTGGTACAGCTAGAGTACCACAAAACACAGTACTTTTTAACCATTGCTTTTTATAGTTAAGCTTGCCTGCTTCAGGTTTGTACATCATCTTAACGTTTTGGTTGAGGGCCAAAAGGCATTTGAAATCGAATCAAATCAAATTATATTAGTCACATGCACCGAATACAACATATGTAAACCTTACAGTGAAGTTCTTACTTACGAGCCCCTAACCAACAATGCAGTTTAAAAATATATATAAATATGAATAAGAATAAAAATAAAAGTAACAAGTAATTAAGGAGTAGCAGTAAAACAACAATAGCGAGACTATATACAGGGGGGTACCGGTACAGAGTCAATGTGCGGGGACACTGGTTAGTCGAGGTAATTGAGGTAATATGTACATGTAGGTAGAGTTATTAAAGTGACTATGCATAGATGATAACAACAGAGAGTAGCAGTGATGTAAAATAGGGAGGGGGGGGGGCAATGCAAATAGTCTGGGTAGACATTTGATTAGATATTCAGGAGACTTATGGCTTGGGGGTAGAAGCTGTTAAGAAGCCTCTTGGACCTAGACTTGGCGCTCCAGTACCGCTTTCCGTGCAGTAGCAGAGAGAACAGTCTATGACTTGGCTGGCTGGAGTCTTTAACAATATTTAGGGCCTTCCTCTGGCACCGCCTGGTATAGAGGTCCTGGATGGCTGGAAGCTTGGCCCCAGTGATGAACTGGGCCGTTTGCACTACCCTCTGTAGTGCCTTGCGGTCAGAGGCTGAGCAGTTGCCATACCAGGCAGTGATGTAAAAACCCCGATTAATAAAATATAGGTTCCTTTTGAAGCTTACTACGCTTAAGTTAATAAAGAAATTACATCAAAACTACCCTAAAAACAATACTACCTCCCTGATTCAGAGATACTGGATGACCCAAGGTAAATCCCAAATGACACCCTATTCTCTAGTGCACTACTTGACCAGAGCACTCTGGGTCCTGGAATAGGGTGCCATTTGGGTTGAAACCCCAGCCTGTTCATCAGTCATTCAAAACAAACGAGATGTGAAACACATATTAGCAAAGTAAGAAAAGAATAAACTGACGACGACGTGCACTGCTTTCGTTTCTACCGCAGCCAAAATAGGAACGTTTTGCCAGTATTGACGAGGCAAGAATTTAAAGTGACTCATTAAACTTTCAAAGATGACAACACAAAATCTTCTCTCGCCTAGCACTCCTGCTGAGAGTGTGTGTGTGTGTGTGAATGATGGTATCTGAGAACGTCTGGAACGCCTTGTCTATTTAAAGAGCGTCGTTCCAGGGAGACGTGAGTGCTGGGGCAACTTCCCCCTCCCACGTTCTTTCTACTAGGCCTCCCACTCTCAACATTCAGCTCCCCAACTATTGTATCCAACTATTGTCCAACTAAGTCCAACTATTGTATGTACTATCCACTTGGGGGAAAAAAGCTAATGAAAGGGGATTGAGAGTTGCCCAACTGCAATGTCACAAATATGGAAAATTGTGACAGAAAATAGAAAACAAATCATAGATACATGACATTCATGAATGAAGGATACATCTGTAGATGTAGACTGTACTTTGGTTTTACAGTCCCTATACTGTATTATTCACATTGTTTTGAATTAGTCCCATTTACTCCTATATGCCACGTACTTATACCTGTATTCCCTATACTGTATATATTTGTCTACTTCTCTCCTGTTTTAAAACAAAACATTGTTCTGTGTCCTGATAGACCCCCATCAGATCATGCAGAGCAGATGTCTTTCCTTTATTAATGGCAGTTGTAAACATAGTTAATCTTATGTTTACCGAAAAATCTGTATCCTTCAATTTGATCCTATCTCCAGATTGTGTCTTTACAGTTGACTTATTCCACCAGAAGGGCAGTTTCATTAATTTGTGACTCAGTAAATATTAAAAAAATATCCCAACAAGTGTGCAATTTATTTTGTCCAAAAACCATACAAGCAGACTAACAGGTCAACGTGTTGTTTGTTTTAAATATTTTCTTTACCCAAGTGCTCACTTATTTTGGAGCTAAAACAGATGATTGCAGACCTAGATTCAAATAACATTTTTTTTTCTTTCCAAATACTTTGAGCATCTAATTTCCTACAGTGCCAAATGGACGGGGTTGCACTTTTAGGACAATGCTGTTGGTTATTTTATGCCAGACAGGCTCAATCAAGTGCAGCTAAATTTGAAGGAACTCAGTTCAATTTTCACTTTGTTCCATACTTACCAATGAGTATGAGCATGCAGACCAGTAGGGCTATAAGGGCCCCGGGACTGAGTGAGGTGCTAATGGCGTAGGCGGTGGCATTGCAGGACTGGATGGTGCCCTCCGGGTCACAGCCACACACGTGGATGGTCAGGGTGCCCGTGGAGCTCAGGGCGGGAGGCCCGCTATCCACTACCAGGATAGGCAGAAGGTAGACGTTCTGCTCGTGGCGGTTGAAGCCTGAGCGCTGTGTCCGGATTCCCGCAGTATTGTCTGGAACAAAGAGATACAATATTAAACCAGTGGCCTGTCATACCTTCATAACTATCTGCTGTTGGCGGTTGAAACCAAAGCGCTGGGTTCAAATCCCTGCAGGGTTATCTGTAACATAGAGACATAATACTGTATATGAGATAATACTAGAGTGGCCTATGCCATAGACCTTCATAACGTGACGGTTGCCGTCCTGCATAGTCATGTTGCCGATATGCCAATGTCCATTATAGTGTTCCAATTTATAGTCCCACACAGGCAGACAAGTCAGAGAACAAGATAATTCTGTAAAGAAATGTGATGCTACCTGAGAAATAGATTTGCCTCTGTGCAGATAGGTACTTGACAAGAAGCTGCCATGTGGCTTGTTTCATCTAGTTTTCTCTTGTTCTTAATACCACACATTGTTTTGAGGTGTTTTGAATGATGTCATGTCTATGATAATATGGCTAAAATTTGCTAGTTAGCTAACCAAGAACTGTAACTGTCTATTCATCACACATTCTTTTTAGTCAAATGTAACCAAGGGGAGAAAATTGGAGGATGCCAAATTTGAAATAAAACCGGTGCACAGCCTCTCAGAGAGACATATACAATACATACAGCATCAGGCGTTGACAAATATAGTCAGAATATCTAGTGTGGATGGATTTGTATATATGATGCTAGACAATTCATCACTGGAGGCATATATCACTGTCATCGATGCAGCTAGAGCACTTCTCTGTCATAGGCAGGCAGTACACTCTTCCTATCACCATTGCTTTTTGTGTACGGGAACTTTGCTGAGTATAATGTCTGTGACATTGACCCTCTGACTTTGACTCTGCATCCTATTTCATAAGTATGCCTTTCTGAACGGACAGAAGAGGGATGCAGTAATCTTAGGCTCTCTCGTCGTTGAATTGTAACTTTCCGAAAGACATTTTGATAATCACCTTGAAATGGCTAAAATGGTAGTTCCCTAATCATTTCAAAATTCATTGAGAAAAGCGTTAACAAATTACCAATGGTGTACAATTACTTGAGGTAAGTACCAGAAAGTATCCATACCATCTTAAACCCATTGAAAATAAAGGGACATTTCATTGCACTAATGGGTGCGTTGACAAGTGCGTTCTAAACAGTGTATATTTTAGACAGGGGAATGTATAAGCTAATTATGTGTGTTTTATTGGAGTATTTTTTTTATTGAATGTTAATTTACATGAATCAGATTAGTAAATTAAAAATGACTTATTAACAGTAACAAAGACTGATCTGACAAAACAAAACACACTTATTTTACAAGCTTTATAACAAATTTTCCAAACCGCGACTATAAAGTCAATAAGTAAAGCAAGACGTCATTTTTGCGACACCTGTAGACCTTTGATCCTTCAATGGCGAAGATTAGCTTTGCAGACTTCCAAAAATAATCACTAAAAAGTTTTGAGGAATGAAAATAAGTGCCTGTTTGTCTTCACGTGTCAAAGCACGAAAACAGAATGGAATGTGAAGCCGTGATGGTGAAAAGAGAAAGTGACAGATCCAATCTGACAGGTTGACAAATGTGTCCATGAAAACTGAAGAACAGTGGAAAAAATAGGTGGGAGGATAAAAGGTCTGAGCCACTGTGTCTCTGTGTGAGAGCATGCATACTGCTGAGCACATAGTGTGTGTGTGTGTGTGTGTGTGTGTGTGTGTGTGTGTGTGTGTGTGTGTGTGTGTGTGTGTGTGTGTGTGTGTGTGTGTGTGTGTGTGTGTGTGTGTGTGTGTATTTATGTGTATTTATGTGTGTGTATGTGTGATGCCAGCATATAGGTTTGTCTGTGTGTATATACGTGTGTGATTAGTTCAAATAGCCTGTGTCAATGCATGTGCATTTGTGTGCCTGCCTGTGTCTCTGCGTATATGCATGAGTCTGTGTGTGTGTGTATGTGGGCGGAGGGGTGAGTCGAGTCATGCAGACGCTGAGCCCGTGTTTCCCAGTACCCAGGCCCCCCTGCCCAGGCATGTGACTGCGCTACACCAGGCCACGCCACAGCCTCCTCTGACATTTGCCTGGCTTGCTCCTCTGACATTTTCACCATGTCAGATCAATCTTGATTAGGCCACGCGTCACATCCACTTAGGTACCCATTTCCAAAGAGGGATTTGCTTGCTAACATGTCATCCCGCTTGGCTCCATGGAGTCAGCGTTTTGCAACAACAACAAAAAGAAAAAGGTTTGGGTCCAATGCAAAGTCGCCACTAGAAAATGGATGTCCTTACATTGTGTTTCATAATGTAGGGGCACTTATATTAATTAAGCAGAACAGTATGTCCATATACTGCATCATATGCCCATATGACACATACTTTTCCAGCTACACATATTTCACAGTATATTCAATAACCTTTCATGCTACACAGTTTGACTCATTCATATCACATATGACACAGTATACTCTAACAGCTCCACTCACGCACGGGCAGCTTAAAGATCCTCTGAGGCATTGCACAGGGATGTCCAGTATCATCCCTCAAAATTACCTTCAGAGTCGCTCTGTAAGAACTGTATGACCTCTGACCTATAACTTTTGACCTCTTACCTTTGACATCCCACAGGGTGAAGTGGCGGTTGTTGGTGGCCTCCGGTGCCAGGGTGAAGTAGTAGCGGTGGCCCAACTGCGGCTCGTCCCTATCCACCACGCTGATAGAGTGAATGAGCTGCCAGAGAGGAAGGAAAACAAGACACGAGGATGACTTTACACGAGCCACCATTCCTATCCCAGCCATCGCTTAACCTCAAGACAGCCCCGCAATGAAAATTCATACCTCCTCATTCTATTTCATTGAAGCCAGCATTGAAGTGCTAGTTGATCAATTACGTTTTCACATTTAATCAGTGTGCTACGGACTGATGAGTAGAGTAGCACATGGAAGGAAATATGGGGAGCTTTATGGTTAACCAAATTAGCTGCAGATATTCAATTAAGTGACTATCTAAAACAACAGATGGGTCTCTTTATAGAGGGGAAGGGGAGGATTGAAATAAAAGGGGACACATCAGGCAATCCTCCTAAAATCCAACGTTCAGTTCTCATTATACGCTTGTCAACAGGCTCGTACAGTTCTGGATTTATTACACACACACACACACACACACACACACACACACACACACACACACACACACACACACACACACACACACACACACACACACACACACACACACACACACACAGAGATAAAGGGGATCCACACACAGATGCATGCATCTCTCGATGTTCACACACAGACAAATCATTCCTAACAGTAACACTTTTAAAGATGATTAAATCAAGAAGTTACAACTTGTATTAAAACATCTTCGGGATCGGTGTCGAGCTAATGTAGGCTAATGCGATTAGCATGAGGTTGTAAGTAACAAGAACATTTCCCAGGACATAGACATATCTGATATTAGCAGAAAGCTTAAATTCTTATTAATCTAACTGTACTGTCCAATTTACAGTAGCAATTACAGCGAAATAATACCGCGCTATTGCTTGAGGGGAGTGCACATTTTGAACATGAAAAGTTATTAATAAACAAACTAGGCACATTTGGGCAGTCTTGACACAACATTTTGAACAGAAATACAATGGTTCATTGGATCGGTCTAAAACTTTGCACAAACACTGCTGCCATCTATTGGCCAACATCTAAATTGCACCTGGGCTGGAAAAATACATTATGGCCTTCCTCTTGCATTTCAAAGATGATTACCTACCCCAATGGATAGTTCCAACTGTAAAGTGTGGTGGATGAGGAATAATGGTCTAGGGATGTTTTTTATGGTATGGGCTAGGCCCCTTAGTTCTTGTGAAGGGAAATCTTAACACAACAGCATACAATTACATTCGAGACCATACTGTGTTTCCGACTTGATGTCAACAGTTTGGGGAAGGCCCGTTCCTGTTTCAGCATGAAAATGCCCCTGTGCACAAAGGGAGGTGCATACAGAAATGGTTTATCGAAATCGGTGTGAAAGAACTTGACTGACTCGCATAGAGCCTGACCTCAACCCCCCCGATTGCGAGCCAGGCCTCATCTCCCAACGCCAGTGCCCAACCTCACTATTGCTCTTGTGGCTGAATGGAAACAAGTCCCAGCATCTAGTGGAAAGCCTTCCCAGAAGAGTGGAGGCTGTTATAGCAGCAAATGGGGGACCATCTCCATATTAATGCCCATGAGTGTGGAATGAGATGTTCGACGATCAGGTGTCCACATACCTTTAGTAATGTAGTGAATTTTCCAAAACCCAAAATATTGTTGTTTCAGCTGTTTGAAGCTGGTGTAAAAAACCATACTATTTTCTGTACTTTTTTGTATTATAGCTACTATTTTTTATTATTGTCACTGTTGTTTTCAGAATTGTGTGTATCACTTTGCTTTGGCAACATTAACCTTTTTCTTCATTCAATTAAAGCATATTGAATGAGAGCGAGTGTTTATTGAGCAGCTCCCTCAAGCACAATCACCTAATTAGATTTCTATCTAACAGTATCCCATCTGACCCTTTACATCTGAAACACCCTTGGAAAGCACGAGGGATCGATTTTTCCAAAACTAGCATATATACCCTGGGGCCAGGGTACAGGGTAAAGGTCCAGAGAATGTGTCTTGCTTTCCCATTTGTGAAGGTAATCTGCCACTTCAGTGGGCAACCAGGGAGACTTTAAGAGGGGAGACTGAAGTTCAGCCCTGTCAATGTAAGATACATGAACCTCAAATCGTTGCAAAGGGGTTCACAATCATTAGGGGTAGGTTAGAATGAAATAAAACATTATTTAAGTGAACAATTGTAAAATGACTCATTGTGAGAAAAAAATTGTTGGAAAATTGTGGAGGGTTGTTAAATCAAGACAGTGTATGTGTCTATGTTAATCAGCAAAACATGGTTGAATGTCATTTTAGTGAGTTAAAAAATGATTCAGTCAATCTCGGATGCAACACATAAAATACTGTTGCAAATCTGCCTGTCTGCTTGTCATATTGTCTATTTGCATGCTGTGTGTGTGTGTGTGTGGGGGGGGGATCTGTATGTGTGCATATATATGTGTGCGTGTGTATCTGTATGTGTGTGCACATGCTTCTGTCTGTGCGAGTCGATGTGATTGCGGATTTGAGCATGTTTTTGTGAGCATGAGCCCCCATGTGTGTGTATGTGGCAATGTGAGCACACGTGTACGCATGTGCCAGTGTGTGTGTTTCAGAGGGACCTCACATTATTCATCTCACTTGTACTGTCCCAGGGGAGGACTGAGCCCTGGTGATCTGTCACACTGACCCACTAGCTGGGCTTTGAGAAGGCTATGTTGAGTTGACAGGCACCTCTACCCAGGGCCTTACTCAGTATTTGCTTCTCCGCCCCGCCTTTTCCTGCACACACAGCACTATATGATATCTGTCTATTTGCATCTAGTCTGGAAAATGCCACAGGGTCGATGAGGGGGATCGACACAGGCCTGAGACTTCTTTAATGTGTCAATCCGAAAAGGGCAGACAAGGAGAATGTGCCAGATTTGGGGGTAGGTTCAAAAATGGAAAGACACAGATGTTGAGGGGGTGGAATGTGGAGGAATTACAGAACAAGGAGGCTGTATAACGGTTTGAATGATTCAACTTGTCACGTCTCATCATTACCTATAGTAAAAGATGGTACCGAAAATTGCAAAAAAAACTTTGGATGCCTTCTCACGATCTTAAATAATTTTGAATAAGCAAGTGAATCAGCACATCTCAGCTATGAGAGAAATTGTATTATTTATTTTTATTTAACTTTATTTAACTAGGCAAGTCAGTTTTAAGAACAAATTCTCATTTACAATGACGGCCTACCAAAAGGCAAAAGGCTTTCTGTGGGGACGGGGGCTGGGATTAAAAATACAAATAAAAAAATAAAAAAAATATAGGACAAAAAACACATCACGACAAGGGAGACAACACAACACTACATAAAGAGAGACCCAAGACAACAACATAGCATGGCAGCAACACATGACAACACAGCATGGTAGCAACACAAGATGACAACAACATGGTAGCAACACAACATGGCAGCAGCACAGGGTACAAACATTATTTGGCACAGACAACAGCACAAAGAGCAAGAAGATAGAGACAACAATACATTACAAAAAGCAGCCACAAGTGTCAGTAAGAGTGTCCATGAATGAAGAGAAAAAAACTATGCAGTTTGAGTGTTTGTTGCAGCTTGTTCCATTCACTAGCTGCAGCAAACTGAAAAGACGAGCGACCCAGGGATGTGTGTGCTTTGGGGACCTTTAACAGAATGTGACTGTCAGAATGGGTATTGTATGTGGAGGATGAGGACTGCAGTAGATATCTCAGATAGGGGGAGTGAGGCCTAAGAAGGTTTTGTAAATAAGCATCAACCTGTGGGTCTTGCGACAGGTATTTAGAAAATGTTTTTTATTTTTTTTATTTCACCTTTATTTAACCAGGTAGGCCATTTGAGAACATGTTCTCATTTACAACTGCGACCTGGCCAAGATGAAGAAATAAGTGCGACAAAAACAACAACACAGAGTTACACATGGGATTAACAAACATACAGTCAATAACACAATAGAAAAATCTATGTACCGTGTGTGCAAATGTAATAAGATCAGGGAGGTAAGGCAATAAATAGGCCAAAGAGCAGAAATAATTACAATTTTGCATTAACACTGGAGTGATAGATGTGCAGATGATGATGTGCAAGTAGAGATACTGGGGTGCAAAAGAGCAAAAAGTAAATAAATAACAATATGGGGATGAGGTAGTTGGGTGTGCTATTTACAAATGGGCTGTGTACAGGTACAGTGATCGGTAAGCTGCTCTGACAGCTGATGCTTAAAGTTAGCGAGGGAGAAATGTCTACAGCTTCAGTGAGTTTTGCTATTTGTTCCAGTCATTGGCAGCAGAGAACTGGAAGGAAAGGCGGACAAACGAGGTGTTGGTTTTGGGGATGACCAGTGAAATATATCTGCTGGAGCGCGTGCTACGGGTGGGTGTTGCTATGGTGACCAGTGAGCTGAGATATGGCGGGGCTTTACCTAGCAAAGACTTATAGATGAACTGGAGCTAGTGGGTTTGGCATCGAAAATGACATCAGCCAACGAGGGCATACAGGTCGCAGTGGTGGGTAGTATATCCTGTTAGGTTAGGGGGCAGCACATGTCACTTTTTGATGAATTGCGTGCCCAAACTGAACTGCCTCCTACTCTGTCCCAGATGCTAATATGTGCATATTATTATTAGTATTGGTTAGAAATCACTCTGAAGTTTCTAAAACTGTTTGAATGATGTCTGAGTATAACAGAACTCATATGGCAAGCAAAAACCTGAGAAGAAATCCAAACAGGAAGTGAGAAGTCAAATTTCAAAACAGAGCCTATTTAAATCCCTGATAGTTATGGATGTGCATGCACTTCCCAGGGCTTCCACTAGATTTCACCGTCTTTAGATCCTAGTTTTAAGATTATACTCTGAAGGAGGGGCTCATGAGACCCCTTTTAGTGAGTGGTCTGGCAGAGCGCCTCAGTCTCATGAAGCGGGCTCCCGAGAGAGTATCCTCTCGTTCCAGGGTTTTTATTCAGACAATGAAATTCTCCGGCTGGAACATTATTGATGATATATGTTAAAAACATCCTCAAGATTGATTGCAGACATGTTTTGACTTGTTTCTACGACCTGTAATGGAACCTTTTGAGTTTTTGTCATGGACGAAATAGTCGTGCCTCCATGATGATGGATTAAAGGGCTGAACACACTAACAACATGTGGCTAAATGATGGCCTTTAGGGAACTTTATGGAACAAATCACTCATTTATTGTTGAACTGGGATTCCTGGGAGTGCCTTCTGATGAAGATCATCAAAGAAAGGTAAGTGAATATTTCTAGTGTTTTTTCTAACTAATGTTGACTCCAAGATGGCGGAATTGTCTAATTGTTTATAAGCAGGTACAGAGAGCCGATCTCAGATTATGCTTTATCCATAAAGTTTAAAAAAAGGTTGGTCTATCTTTAATTCTGTGAATAACACTTGCATCTTTTATCGATGTTTATTCTGAGTATTTCTGGGAAAATCACCAGATGTTTTGGAATCAAAATATTACTGCACGTAACGAGCCAATGTAAACTGAGATTTTTGGATATAAATATGCACATTATTGAACAAAACATACATGTATTGTGTAACATGATGTCCTATGAGTGTCATCTGATGAAGATCATCAAAGGTTAGTAATTCATTTTATTTATATTTCAGCTTTTTGTGACTCCTCTCTTTGGCTGGAAAATGGCTGTGTGTGTTTTTGTGACTTGACTATGACCTAACATAATCATATCTGGTGCTTTCACTGTAAATAATTTTTTAAATCGGACACCATGGGTAGATTAACAAGATGTTTATCTTTCATTTGCTGTATTGGACTTGTTAATGTGTGAAAGTTACATATTTATAAACTATATTTTGGAATTTCGCTCCCTGCCTTTTCAGCGGAATGTTGAGGTGGGGTTCCGCTAGCAGAACGCTTGGCCTAGACAGGATATGGTGCTTCGGTGACAAAACGGATGGCACTGTGATAGACTGCATCCAATATGCTGAGTAGAATGTTGGGAGCTATTTTGTAAATGACATCACATATAATTAGTAGATTTGGATAGAAGTTTCTAAAACTGTTTGAATGATGTCTGTGAGTATAACATAACTCATATGGCAGGTAAAAACCTGAGAAAAAATCCAACCAGGAAGTGGGAAATCTGTGGTTTGTAGTTTTTCAAGTCATCGCCTATTGAATATACAATGTCTATGGGGTCATATTGCACTTCCTAAGGCTTCCACTAGATGTCAACAGTCTTTAAAACCTTGTTTGAGACTTCTACTGTGAAGAGGGAGAGAATGAGAGCTGTTTCAACCAGGTGTCTGGCAGAGTTCCATGAGCTCAGTCTCACGTGCGCCCGTGAGAGTTAACTGCGTTCCATTGCATTTCTAAAGACAAAGGAATTGTCCAGTTGAAAGATCATTGAAGATTTATGATAAAAACATCCAAAGATTGATTCTATTCTATTGATTCTCCGAAATGTAACATAACTTTTGGACTTGTCGTCAGATCTTTCGCCTGGACTTGGAGGTATTTGGACATAAATGGTGGACTTTATCAAACAAAGCAAACATTTATTGTGGAACTGGGATTCCTGGGAGTGCATTCTGATGAAAGTCATCATTCATGACTTTTGTGACACCTCTCCTTTGGAGAATGGCTGTATGTTTGTCTGTGGCTAGGTGCTGACCTAACATAATCGCAAGGTGTGCTTTTGCCTTAAGGCCTATTTGAAATCAGACACTGTGGCTGGATTTAAAATAAGTTTTTTTTTAAATAGCGTAAATACTTTTTTAAATTTTAATGATGGGATTTCTGTTGTTTTGAATTTGGCGCCCTGCAGTTTCACTGGCTGTTGGCGAGGTGGGGCGCTAGCGTCTCACATATCCCAGAGAGGTTGGTGGCAACGTTGAGACACTTATTTATGGAAAGGAGGATTTTCAAAAGTAGAAGCTCGAATTGTTTAGGCACAGACCTGGATAGTATGACAGAACTCAGTAGATTGCAACACAGCCCCCTTTGACAGATCTATCTTGTAGGAAAATGTTGTAGTTTGGGATGGAAATTTCAGAATTTTTGGTGGCCTTCCTAAACCAGGGTTCAGACACGGCTAGGACATCAGGGTTGGTGGAGTGTGCTTAACCTCTTGAAACTCTAGGGGCGCTATATCATTTTTGGATAAAAAGACGTGCCTGTTTTAAGCGCAATATTTTGTCACAAAAAGATGCTCGACTATGCATATAATTGATAGCTTTGGAAAGAAAACACTCTGACGTTTCCAGAACTGCAAAGATATTCTCTGTGCGTGCCCTAGAACGTGAGCTACAGGCAAAACCAAGATGAAACGGCATCCAGGAAATCAGCAGGATTTTTGAGAATCCGTTTTCCATTGTCTCCTTATATGGCTGTGAATGCGAGAGGAATGAGCCTGCCCTTTCTGTCGTTTCCCCAAGGTGTCTGCAGCATTGTGACGTATTTGTAGGCATATCATTGGAAGATTGACCATAAGAGACCACATTTACCAGGTGTCCGCTCGGTGTCCTGCGCCGAAATTGGTGCGCAAACCTCAGCTGCAAGTATTTTTCCATGGAATTCAGAGAAGAAAGCAGGCTTCCACGAACGATATATCAATGAAGAGATATGTGAAAAAACACCTTGAGGATTGATTCCAAACAACGTTTGCCATGTTTCGGTTGATATTATGGAGTTAATTCGGAAAAAGTTTGACGTTGTTGTTGAATTTTCGGTTCGTTTCGGTAGCCAAATGTGATGTACAAAACGGAGCGATTTCTCCTACACAAAGATTATTTCAGGAAAAACTGAACATTTGCTATGTAACTGAGAGTCTCCTCATTGAAAACATCCTAAGCTCTTCAAAGGTAAATGCTTTTATTTATTTGGTTATCTGGTTTTTGTGAAAATGTTGCGTGCTAAATGCTACTCAAAATGCTAAGCTAGCTTAGCATACTCTTACACAAATTAGTGAATTGCTATGGTTCAAAAGCATATTTTGAAAATCTGAGATGACAGTGTTGTTAAGAAAAGGCTAAGCTTGAGAGCAGGCGCATTATTTTCATTTTATTTGCGATTTTCAGAAATCGTTAACGTTACATTATGCTAATGAGCTTGAGGCTATAACTGTATACAGGTTTTTTCATAGCCAAACGTGAACAAAACGGAGCGATTTGTCCTACACAAATAATATTTTTGAAAAACTGAACATTTGCTATCTAACTGAGAGTCTCCTCATTGAAAACATCTGAAGTTCTTCAAAGGTAAATGATTTTATTTGAATGATTTTCTTGTTTTTGTGAAAATGTTGCTGGCTGAATTCTAGGCTTATAGCTATGTTAGCAATCAATACTCTTACACAAATGCTTGTTTAGCTATGGTTGAAAAGCATATTTTGAAAATCTGAGATGACAGTGTTGTTAACAAAAGTCTAAGCTTGAGAGCAAATATATTTATTTCATTTCATTTGCGATTTTCATGAATAGTTAACGTTGCGTTATGCTAATGAGCTTGAGGCTATAAATAGAATCCCGGATCCGGGATTGCGCGACGCAACAGGTTAAGCAGTAAATAAAACAAACTTAGGGAGGAGGCTTCTGATGTTAACATGCGTGAAACCAAGGCTTTTACGGTTCCAGAAGTCAACAAATGAGAGTGGCTGGGGCCTGGGAATAGGTGTGGTGCTGGGGCTACAGGACCTGGGTTAACCTCTACATCATCAGGGGAACAGAGGAGGAGTAGGATGAGGGTACGGCTAAAGGCTTTAAGAACTGGTCGTCTAGTGCATTGGGAACAGAGAATAAAAAGAGAAGATTTCTGGGCGTGGTGGAATAGATTCAGGGTGTATTGTACAGGCAATGGTATGGTAGGATGTGAGTACAGTGGAGGTAAACCTAGGCATTGAGTGACGATGAGAGCGGTAGGTAGTGTCTCTGGAGGCAACAGTTAAGCCAGGTGAGGTCTCCACATGTGTGGGGGGTAGGACAAAAGAGCTATCCAAGGCATGTAGGGTGGGTTTCGGGGCTCTACAGTGAAACAAAACAATAATAACCAACCTAAACAGCAGTAGACAAGACATATTGACATTAGGGAGAGGCACGTGTAGCCGAGTGATCATAGGGTCCAATGAGCAGCAATAGGTGGGTCAGGGAGCCATTCGGTGGTCGCTACTACGATAGGCGAGCTGGAGATACAGCAATTCAGAAAGCTAGCGGGCCGGGGCTAGCAGATGGGTCTACGGCAACGTCGCCACGGAAAAGCCTGTTGAAACCTCCTCGGACGATTATGTCGGCAGACCAGTAGTGCTGGATCGGCAGGGCTCTGTGTCGGCAGAAAGGGTCCAGGCCAATTTGCAAAAGAGCTATTGTAGCCCAAGAATTGGGAGATGGGCCTAGCTCGAGGCTAGCTCAAGACTAACTGGTGCTTGCTTCGGGACAGAGGCGTTAGCCAGCAGTAGCCACTCAGGTTGCAGATAGCTAGCTGCGATGATGCGATACGGTGTACTGGTCCAGAGCTTGCTGTAGGAATCTGGTCATGTGGTAGAGAAATGACAGTCTGATATGCTCCGGGTTGATATCGGGCTGTGCAGACTGGCAGGTATTGACCGAGCAGAAGCTGGCTGGTGTCCGAGTTAATGGTGAAGTCCGCTAGGAGTGGCTAACTGCTTACTAATTAGTAGCTAGTTAGCTGGCTAGCTTCTGATGGGGTTCCGGTTCTAAAGTATAAAAATAGCAGATCCGTACCACATTGGGTGAGGCAGGTTGCACGAAAGTATATTCAGTCCGTAGATGGAAAGAGTGATTAAAATATATATAAAATATATACAGAAAAAATAAAGAAGATGACTATTTACACGGGACAAGACAAAACACACGTCCGACTGCTACGCCATCTTGGAAATACTGAGATGACCAGTTTACAGAATAGTATAGAGTGCAGTGATGTGTCCTATAAGGACATTGGCAAATCTGATGGCCGAATGGTAAAGAACATCTAGCCACTCGAGAGCATCCTTACCTGCAGTAATCTAGCATGGGTAGGATGGTCATCTGAATCAGGGTTAGTTTGGCAGCTGGGGTGAAAGAGGAGAGATTACGATAGAGGAAACCAAGTCTAGATATAAATTTAGCCTGCGGCTTTGATATGTGCTAAGAGAAGGATAGTGTACCATCTAGTCATACTCCCAAGTACTTATATGAGGTGACTACCTTAAGCTCTAAACCCTCAGAGGTAGGAATTACAACTGTGGGGAGAGGGGCATTCTTCTTACCAAACCACATGACCTTTGTTTTGGAGGTGTTCAGAACAAGGTTAAGGGCAGAGAAAGCTTTGTTGGACATTAACTTCTTATGGTATAGGGGATGCTTGCGTCCCACTTGGCCAAAAGCCAGGGAAAATGCAGCGCGGCAAATTCAAATAAAATTATCTAAAAATCAAACTTTCATTAAATCACACATGTAAGATACTAAACTCGTTGTGAATCCAGCCAACATGTCAGATTTTAAAAAGGCTTTTCGGCGAAAGCATAAGAAGCTATTATCTGATGATAGCACAACAGTAAACAAAGAAGGTAGCATATTTCAACCCTGCAGGCGCTACACAAAACAAAGAAATAAAATATAAAATATGCCTTACCTTTGACGAGCTTCTTTTGTTGGCACTCCTATATATCCCATAAACATCACAATTGGTCCTTTTGTTTGATTAATTCCGTCCATAAATATCCAAACTGTCCATTTATTTGGCGAGTTTGATGTGGAAAAAACAGCTTCCAAATTGCGCAACGTCACTCTATAAATATTTCAAAGTTGCCTGTAAACTTTGCCAAAACATTTCAAACAACTTTTGAAAAACAACTTTATTTTTAAAGTTAATAATCGATCAAATTGAAGACGGGTCTATCTGTGCAGTTCCTAGATGGCCGTACTGCTTCATTGCACATAAGAATAACCTCAACCAAATTCCAAAGACTGGTGACATCCAGTGGAAGCGGTAGGAACTGAAAACAAGTTCTGAAGAAATATCGTTTCCCAATGAGAACTCACTGAACAGACAGAGACCTCAAAAATAGAAATTCTGAGGGGCTAGTCCTTGGGGTTTTGCCTGCTACAAAAGGTATGTTATACTCACAGACATGATTCAAACAGTTTTAGAAACTTCAGAGTGGTTTCTATCCAAATCTACTAATAATATGCATATCTTATATTCTTGGCATGAGTAGCAGGAAGTTGAAATTGGGCACGCTATTTATCCAAAAGTGAAAATGCTGCCCCATATACCTTAAAAAGTTAAGAAAGCCTTGTTGTAGAGTGATTAACACAAAATCCGGGGAGGGGCCAGCTGAGTATAAGACGCTATCATCTGCATATAAATGGATGAGAGAGCTTCATACTATATTGTTGATGTAAATTGAGAAGAGCATGGGGCCTAGGAATGAGCCTTGGGGTATACCCTTGGTGACAGGCAGTGGCTGAGACAACAGATGTTCTGACTTTATACACTGCACTCTTTGAGAGAGGTAGTCAGCAAACCAGGCCAACGACCACTCAGAGACACCAATACTCCTTAGCCGGCTCAAAAGATTGGAATGGTCTTCCGCATCAAAAGCATTGGCCAAGTCAATAAAAATAGCAGCACAACATTGCTTAGAGTCAAGGGCAATGGTGACATCATAGAGGACCTTTAAGGTTGCAGTGACACATCCATAACCTGAGCGGAAACCAGATTGCATACCAGAGAGAATACTAAATACATAAAGAAAGTCAGTGAATTGATTATAGACAACTTTTTTCCAACACTTTTGATAAATAGGGCAAAATAGAAATAGTCCTATAACAGTGAGGATCAGTTTGATCCCCCCTTTAACATTTTAGAACTAGGGTGGCGCTATTTTAATTTTTGGATGAAAAACGTTCCCATTTTAAACAAGATATTTGGTCACGGAAGGATGTTCGACTATGCATATAATTGACAGCTTTGGAAAGAAAACACTCTGACGTTTCCAAAACTGCAAAGATTTTGTCTGTGAGTGCCACAGAACTGATGTTACAGAAAGAACCCAGATAAAAATACAATCATGAAGTGCCACATTTTTTGAAACCGCCTCATGGCAATGACTCCTTATATGGCTGTGGAGGAACTAGGAGTCAGCTTACCTTTTCAACATTTTCCCCAAGGTGTCTGCAGCATTGTGACGTATTTGTAGGAATATCATTGGAAGATTGACCATAAGAGACTACATCTACCAGTTGGTCGCTTGGTGTCCTCCGTCGCAATTATTGCGTAATCTCCAGCTGCAATATTTTTCCGTTTGCCTCTGATGAGAAACCGACTGCCAGGAATGATCTTTCATCGAATAGAATTGTGAAAAACACCTTGAGGATTGATTCTAAACAATGTTTGCCATGTTTCTGTCAATATTATGGAGTTAATTTGGAAAAAAGTTTGGCGTTGTATTGACTGCATTTTCGTTTTTTTTTCTTAGCCAAACGTGATGAACAAAACGGAGCCATTTCTCTTACACAAATAATCTTTTTGGAAAAAATGAACATTTGCTATCAAACTGAGAGTCTCGTCATTGAAAACATCCGAAGTTCTTTAAAGGTAAATAATTTTATTTGAATGCTTTTCTTGTTTTTGTGAAAATGTTGCCTGCTGAATGCTAGGCGTAATGCTAAGCTAGGCTATCAATACTCTTACACAAATGCTTGTGTAGCTTTGGTTAAGCTTGACCCCCCCAAAAATATCTGAGTCAGATGATTTAGACCCTTTCTTCTTTAAGGTTGCTGCCCCTATAATCGCCAAGCTTATCTCTGACTTTTTTTAACCTGTCTCTCTTCTCTGGGGTGGTTCCCATTGCTTAGAAGGCAGCCACAGTTCGTCTGTCATGCCCTGACCGTCTATATGTCTCTATTATATGTCTCTATTTTGGTTTGGTCAGGGTGTGATTTGGGTGGGCATTCTATGTTCCTTGTCCTATGATTTGTGTTTGGCCTGGTGTGGTTCTCAATCAGAGGCAGCTGTCTATCGTTGTCTCTGATTGAGAACCATACTTAGGTAGCATTTTCCCACATGTATTGGTGGGTAGTTGTCCATTTATAGTTGCGTGTGAGCACTACGTTGGCTTCATGTTTTTGTTTGATGTTTATTGTTTTGTTGGCAACAGCTTAAAATAAAGAAGTATGTACGCTCCCTACGCTGCACCTTGGTCCACTGTTTCCACCTTAGACGATCGTGACATCGTCCTTTATTTAACTTCTTGCGACTCCAAACCTGTATCCGGGAGCGTAATCATAGCCTCAAGCTCATTACCATAACGCAATGTTTCCTATTCATGAAAATCGCAAATGAAATGAAATAAATATATTGAAACACAAGCTTAGCCTTTTGTTAAGAACACTGTCATCTCAGATTTTCAAAATATGTTTTAACCTCTTGGAACTCAAGGGGCAGTATTTCATTTTTGGACAAAAAAAAAGTTCCCGTTTTAAACAAGATATTTTGTCATGAAAAGATGCTCGACTATGCATATAATTGACAGCTTTGGAAAGAAAACACCCTGACGTTTCCAAAACTGCAAAGATATTGTCTGTGAGTGCCACAGAACTGATGCTACAGGCGAAACCAAGATGAAACTTCAAACAGGAAATGAGCAAAATATTTGAAGCGCTGTTTTCCAATGTCTCCTTATATGGCTGTGAATGCGCCCTGAACGAGCCTACAATTTCTGCCGTTTCCCCAAGGTGTCTGCAGCATTGTGACGTATTTGAAGGCATATCATTGGAAGATTGACCATAAGAGACCACATTTACCAGGTGTCCGCCCGGTGTCCTGCGTCGAAATTGGTGCGTAAACTTCAGCTGCAAGTATTTTTCCATGTGATTGAGAGGAGAAAGCAGACTTCCACGAACGATATATCAATGAAGAGATATGTGAAAAACACCTTGAGGATTGATTCTAAACAACGTTTGCCATGTTTCAGTCGATATTATGGAGTTAATTTGGAAAAAAGTTTGGCGTTTTGGTGACTGAATTTTCGGGGTTTTTTGGTAGCCAAACGTGATGTACAAAACGGAGCGATTTCTCCTACACAAAGATTATTTCAGGAAAAACTGAACATTTGCTATCTAACTGAGAGTCTCCTCATTGAAAACATCCGAAGTTCTTCAAAGGTAAATGATTTTATTTGAATGCTTTTCTGGTTTTTGTGAAAATGTTGTCCGCTAAATGTTACGCTAAATGCTACGCTAGCTATCAATACTCTTACACAAATGCTTGTTTGGCTATGGTTGAAAAGCATATTTTGAAAATCTGAGATGACAGTGTTGTGAAGAAAAGGCTAAGCTTGAGAGCTAGCATATTTATTTAATTTCATTTGCGATATTTATGAATAGTTAACGTTACGTTATGCTAAAGAGCTTGAGGCTATAACTGGATACAGGTTTTTTTCGTAGCCAAACGTGAACAAAACGGAGCGATTTGTCCTACACAAATAATATTTTTTGAAAAACTGAACATTTGCTATCTAACTGAGAGTCTCCTCATTGAAAACATCTGAAGTTCTTCAAAGGTAAATGATTTTATTTGAATGCTTTTCTTGTTTTTGTGAAAATGTTGCTGGCTGAATTCTAGGCATATAGCTATGCTAGCTATCAATACTCTTACACAAATGCTTGTTTAGCTATAGTTCAATAGCATATTTTGAAAATCTGAGATGACAGTGTTGTTAACAAAAGTCTAAGCTTGAGAGCAAATTTATTTATTTCATTTCATTTGCGATTTTCATGAATAGTTAACGTTGCGTTATGCTAATGAGCTTGAGGCTATAAATAGGATCCCGGATTCGGGATTGCTCGTCGCATGAAGTTAAGGAGCTCCTTTACCACCTCAGACCCTGTGACCGCCTGCAGGGAGATACTTTGTAGCGGGGCAGGGGAAAAAGAGGGAGGAGCATCAGGGCTAGTTGCATTAGAGGAGGTAGGAAATGTTGGACGGGCAAGGAGGCATGGCTGAGTCAAATAGGAAAATTTACTTAATGAAATGGTGATGAAAAAGCTCAGCCATGTGCTTCTTGTCAGTAACAACAACATCGTCAAATGTAAGAGACATGGGCAGCTGTGAGGAGGAGGGTTTATTCTCCAGGACTTTAAACGTTTTCCAGAACTTCTTGAGGTTCGACCCACATAACTTTGGCCTTACGGATAGCCTGAGTGCACTTATCTATAATTTGCCTGAATGAGAGCCAGTCAGAGAATGCGTTTACAGAGCCTTTCGCCAAATGCAATTCTTGAGGTGGAGTAACTCTGCAAGCTGACGGTCGAACCAGGGGCTGAAACTCATTTTCTTTATGGGGTTGTGTTTTAACAATACCACTGAAAATATCAAAAAAAGAAGGACCAAGCGTCTTCGACAGAGGGGATTATGCTGATTCTTTACCAATTTACAAAGGCCAAGTCATGAAGGAAGGCTTGCAAAGTTTTTTAGCAAGCGTCTATGTCAAGCCAGGACAGGTCGTTTCACTGAGCAGCCATTACAAACACAGGCTGTAAAACAGTGATCAATTAGGTCATTACAGAATACACCAGACTGATACCTATCAGGATTATTTGTGAGGATAACATTGAGGAGAGTAGCCTTTTCTGGGTGTTTGGGGTCATACCTTGTGGGATTGGTAATAATCTGAGAAAGATTTAGGGAGTCCCATTGCCTTAGAACTTGGTCAGGTGGTAAGCATGTCCCCGTTTAGGTCACCTAGCAGGTCAAATTTAGACTTGTAAGTGTAAGGGGCCAGGAGAGAGCTTAGGGCAGGTAGGGTACAGGCCTGTGCTGATGGCGGACGATAACACCCAGCAACAGTCAACAAAGAGCTATTTGAAAGTTTATTGCTTAAAACCAGCAAATCAAATTGTTTGGGGACAGACTTTGTGGAGACAACCGAGCACTGAAGGTGATCCTTGGTAAAGATTATCACTCCCCCACCTTTGGAAGATATGTCTTGCCGATAAAGGTTATAACCAGAAAGGTTAACATCAGTATTCAAAAAACTCTTTCTTAACCACGTCTCAGTAATGACCAACACATATGGATTGGAGCTGTGAACCGACACTTTCAATTGATGCATTTTAGGTAATAAGCTTCTTGTGTTAACATGCCGAAAACCCAGGCTTTTACAAGAGCAGAAATCAGTGAAACAGATATCAGAGCACAAGTCAGAATTGGGGCTAGCAACTGTAGATGGGCCATTTCCAGATATCATCAACAGTAAAGCAATCAAGGCACGGCAGAGGATAGTGATCTATCTCTCTCTCTCTCTCAATCCTGGGCGATCCAAAATGAGCCTTCAAATATGTAAATTCAGAAGGAACCTACAGTGAATCCCAGGAAGAGTAGCTGCCGCATAAGGAACAGCTAATAGAGGTTCTAATACGGTAAGCCACGACAGTTGTATGTAGCCTACGTGTCACCAATGTGTTTCTTCGACCCCTTACTGTATTCAGAAAGCCATACAGTTGAACGAGTCCCTTCATAATGACCTAAAGGACAGACATAAACACCCACAAATAAATAGCAGAAAAGCAATTTGCCACAATCTGCGCCTGTGTCACACAACTGGCATGAACTTTGCTCCCGAGCTAAAGCTGCTTATCCTCTGTCACCTAAAGTTGCGTCTCAAATGACAGTCTATTCTTGACACTCTACATTGTGAACTACTTTTGTCCATGGGGCTGGTCAAATGTAGTGCAATACAGGGGGTACCATTTGGGACAGAACCCTAAGTCCTTTATTTACATCTCAGCCATTTTCTTTGCCTGATTTATCTTGCCTTTAAACACAAACCAATATGCCATGTTGCCTGCTCCTCAAATTTTCACTGCGGTGCCACCAAACTTGAGTCACAAAACTCACACGCTGACAAGGCATGGGTGATAGGCATGACATATACACACTTAATGAAAAGCCCCTAATGAGGTTGCGTGGGCCATACTGAGCCATACTGAGCTGACAGATGCTGGGATGACAGAGTTCCTGGGCTGAAAGTGGAAATATGGTGGTGTGTGTGTTGATAGGCTTAAAGGGGATATTTCGAGCAAATGAAGTGTCCACTGTGTAGGACTGTGTAGACACCATTTAGGATGGCAGTGAATGTTTTGTTATGCCATGGTAAACCTGCATGACTAGTACATAGAGGAAAATGAAGTTGAATGATGACTATGTAGAAAATGACTATCTAGAATACCCTACAAATTTAGCACAAGTGGAAACATTGCAACCAGCTATTCCAGAAACTATTGAGGGAAAATAAATACAGTCATTGGCCTTACACATTTCTTAGAGGCCATAAAGTAATTGCATGTACTGAAGGCAGAGCAGACAAATCATGGCCAAAGTGCAGATATCAAATGTTTAGCTAGTACTCCAGGTGTAAGAAACATTTAGGCAATTATTCTCACTTCTGAGAGGCTGTGCTCTATCCAACTTAGCCAGCTGATAAATAGTGTTCTTGGGAACGGTAACAAAATTCAAACTAATTTAACACGCAAACAACCACTGCCTTTCCGTACCTCCAGGCTCTGCCTTTGGCTGCCTAATTTGTTGAATAAATAACAGGTTTCTGGCTGTGCATCACTGACACTAGGCATGAGCTTTATATGCAAGAAAATATCATGACCCAATGGTAATACTGTAATACCCAGTGCAGAGAGGGTTCCTTCAGGAGGATTAAGATACTGTAAGGCCTTGTTATAATTGTGTCTATTTTTTTATCAGGAAACTATGAGTGGGTCATACATTGCCCTTTAAAAAACAGTACAGCTGATTTTAGCCAAAACATGAAAGTATTCAACGTTTATTTCCTTACTCAACAAATCCTCGTAGAATAAGCTATTTCTTCAGAGCAATATACTGTAAATGTACAGTATGTCATTCTGGTAATTCATGAATGGGTTGATGTATTGATTCATGCTCCCCAGCAGGACTAAGAGTGAAAGGAACATGGCATCTAAGAGACATTTGCACGTATTGTAAAAATATTCATAAGTAGAGTGTAACAAAATGGGGCAACAAAAAACATAGCACCCGATTCAGACTTAGGAAATCTATTCCTTTTTTCAGCAGCGGTGCGTGGGTTAAATCAAAGGGGAAGTAAGTAAAAAAAGCCATATTACACCCTATGTTGTGATATAACCCATTCGTTCATACGCCACCGTGATATACAATAAGGCTGAGACAACAAAAATACAGTCACACAGTGGCGGAATAAATTAATAAATAATTTATACATGTAAATAAATGTAAATAAATACATTTTTTATTATATTAATCAAAATAAATTCAACTTCACATTACGTTTGTTTCATCACAAAACTGGAGAGCAACCTCTGTCTCGTGAAGTCCACAAAGCAAATATTGATTGTAACAAACAGTTACATGACCTACAGCATGGTCAAGCAAGTTAATATTTTTGACAGTTTACTAAACAACTACCGATTTAGAACCACAGAGTTACCGCAAGTCAGCACAAAGACAACAGGAGCACTGCCTCCACTATTCCAGCAACATCTCTGTAACGGCGTTCTTCGTTTGTCGAAAAAGAGTCAGACCGAAATGCAGCGTGTTGGTTACTCATGTTTTTAATAGAACAAATGACGATACATGAAATAACAAAAACAACAAACGGAACGTGAAAAACCTATACAGCCTGTCTGGCGAACACTAACACAGAGACAGGAACAATCAGCCACGAAATACAAAGTGAAACCCAGGCTACCTAAATACGGTTCCCAATCAGAGACAACGAGAATCACCTGACTCTGATTGAGAACTGCCTCAGGCAGCCAAACCTATGCAACACACACCCCTAATCAGCCACAATCCCAATAACTAAAAAACCCCACTAAGAATTACAACAAACAATAAACCCATGTCACACCCTGGCCTGACCAACTAATTAACTAAAACACAAAATACTAAGACCAAGGCGTGACAGAACCCTCCCCCCCTAAGGTGCGGACTCCCGAACGCACCTCAAAACCATAGGGAGGGTCCGGGTGGGCGTCTGTCCATGGTGGCGGTTCCAGTTCGGGACGTGGACCCCATTCCATAAATGTCATAGTTCCTCCCCTTCGCGTCCTGGGATGATCCACCCTCGCCGCCGACCATGGCCGAATAGTCCTCACCCAGAACCCCACTGAACTGAGGAGCAGCTCGTGACTGAGGGGCAGCTCGGGACTGAGGCAGCTCGGGACTGAGGGGCAGCTCGGGACTGAGGGGCAGCTAGGGACTGAGGGGCAGCTAGGGACTGAGGGGCAGCTCGGGACTGAGGGGCAGCTCGGGACTGAGGGGCAGCTCGGGACTGAGGGGCAGCCCAGTACTGAGAGGAAGCCCAGTACTGAGATGAAGCCCAGCCGGCAGATCCTGGTTGACTGGCGGATCCTGGCTGACTATCAGATCTGGCAGATCCTGGCTGACTGGCGGATCCTGGCTGACTAGCAGATCTGGCAGATCCTGGCTGACTGGCGGATCCTGGCTGACTAGCAGATCTGGCAGATCCTGGCTGACTGGCGGATCCTGGCTGACTGGCGGATCTGGAAGAGTCTGGTTGACTGGCAGATCTGGAAGAGTCTGGTTGACTGGCAGATCTGGAAGAGTCTGGCTGAATAGCAGATCTGGAAGAGTCTGGCTGACTGGCAGATCTGGAAGAGTCTGGCTGACTGGCAGATCTGGATGAGTCTGGCTGACTGGCAGATCTGGAAGAGTCTGGCTGACTGGCAGATCTGGAAGAGTCTGGCTGACTGGCAGATCTGGAAGAGTCTGGCTGACTGGCAGATCTGGAAGAGTCTGGCTGACTGGCAGACCTGGAAGAGTCTGGCAGACTGACGGCTCTGGCTGCTCCATGCTGACTGGCGGCTCTGGCTTCTCCATGCTGACTGGCGGCTCCGGCCGCTCCATGCAGATTGACAGCTTTGGCAGCTCCTTGCAGACTGGCAGCTCCTTGCAGACTGGCAACTCCATGCAGACTAGCAACTCTGGCTGCTCCAAGCAGACTGACAGCTCTGGCTGCCCCATGCAGACTGGCAGCTCTAGCTGCTCCATGCAGACTGGCAACACTGGCATCTCTAGCTGCTCCATGCAGACTGGCAACTCTGGCTGCTCCATGCAGACTGGCAGCTCTAGCTGCTCCATGCAGACTGACAACTCTGGCTGCTCCATGCAGACTGGCAGTTCTAGCTGCTCCATGCAGACTGACAGCTCTGGCTGCTCCATGCAGACTGGCAGCTCTGGCTGCTCCATGCAGACTGGCAGCTCTGGCTGCTCCATGCAGACTGGCAGCTCTAGCTGCTCCATACAGGCAGGAGGCTCCGGCAGCGCTGTAGAGGAGGAAGGCTCTAGAAACGCTGAACAGGCGGGAGACTCCGACAGCGCAGGAGAGGGAGAAAGTGCTGGCTGCGCTGAACAGGCGAGGCGCACTGAAGGCCTGATGCGTGGTGCTGGCACTGGTGGTATTGGGCCGAGGACACGCACAGGAAGCCTAGTGCGGGGAGCTGCTACCGGAGGGCTGGGGTGTGGAGGTGGTACTGGATAGAGGACACGCACAGAAAGCCTGGTGCGGGGAGCTACCATCGGAGGACTGGTGTGTGAAGGTGGCACAGGATGGACTGGACCGTGAAGGTGTACTGGAGAGCCTGAGAGCAGGACTGGCACAGGACGTGCAAGGCTAGGTAGGTACACAGGAGGCCTAGTGCGTGAGGCTGGCACATTTTTCACCAGCCGACTAACACGCACCTCAGGACTAGTATGGAGCGCTGACCCAGGTGCCATTAAATTCCTGACACGCTCCGTCGGACGAATCTTGTACCTAAAGCACCAAACTAGCAACTACCTCATTACTTTCTCCTCCAATTTCCCCATTAACTCCTTCACAGTCTCTGCTTCGCTCACCTCCAACACCGGTTCTGGTCTCCTCCTTGGCTCTTCACGATAAACAGGGAGAGTTGGCTCAGGTCTGTCTCCTGACTCAGCCACTCCCCCTCTGAGCCCCCCCCCCAAGAAATTTTTGGGGCTTCGCTCTGCGCCGCCGTGTCTTTCTTTTCGACTCCATTCTCCTATAGCCCTCTTCGCACTGCTCCAGCGAATCCCAGGCGGGCTCCGGCACTCTCTCTGGGTCGGCCGCCCACCTGTCTATTTCTTCCCACGTCGTATAGTCCATACTGTACTCCTCTTTGGGCTGCTCCTGTTTCCTCTTCTCCTGCTGCACCTTTGGGCGGCTACACTCCCCTGGTTTAGCCCAGGGTCCTCTCCCGTCAAGGATTTCCTCCCATGTCCAGACATCCTTAATACGCAGCTCTTCTTTGGGCTGCTCCTGCCTGTTGACACGCTGCTCGGTCCGTGTGTGGTGGGTGATTCTGTAACGGCGTTCTTCGTTTGTTGAAAAAGAGTCGGACCGAAATGCAGCGTGTTGGTTACTCATGTTTTTAATAGAACAAATGACGATACATGAAATAACAAAAACAACAAACGGAACGTGAAAAACCTATACAGCCTGTCTGGCGAACACTAACACAGAGACAGGAACAATCAGCCACGAAATACAAAGTGAAACCCAGGCTACCTAAATACGGTTCCCAATCAGAGACAACGAGAATCACCTGACTCTGATTGAGAACCGCCTCAGGCAGCCAAACCTATGCAACACACACCCCTAATCAGACACAATCCCAATAACTAAAAAACCCCACTAAGAATTACAACAAACAATAAACCCATGTCACACCCTGGCCTGACCAACTAATTAACTAAAACACAAAATACCAAGACCAAGGCGTGACAATCTCAACATAAACATTTAAACATCATAAAATCAACCAGGCTATAGATGCTTAGTTTAATACAGTGAATACAAACTTAAAGACACCAAAAACAATGTAGTCCAATCAATGTTCCTAAATATCTTGTGGCTATCCAGGGTACTGATTTCTCTCTGTGTGTGAGTGCATCCGTGCAAGTAATTGTTAGTTGAAAGCCAATGCCAGCCTCCTCTCTTTCATGTAGACAAAACAGTATATGGCTCTGTCATACAGTATGCTTTTTGTTGTCATAGCTAAAAATGCTTGCTAGCCTAACTACTTTACATACACTAAGGGAACATTTCGACAATCACCGTATGGTTAGTGAGAAAGTCCCTATTGGAACTGTACGGTCCCTTACTAGACGTCCGAAAACATTTTAGAAATTCGGGGACGGCGTCGGGCCGAGCGGTAGGGCCAGACCTACCGGGAAGTCATCAAATGAACTTTGTCGGACATTCGGTTTTCGTTTAATAAAATAAACAAATTTTAGCCCATTTTTGCGCTATGCCGGAATATCCCACAAGAGGGCATAAGCAATCATATTGCTATTGGACAAAACATCCCGAATCACGACGTGCCATATCTCGGAAACCGAAAATATTTCGAAGCCGAAACTTGGTGAGCGTAGGTTTGGCATTATGGGAAGATGGCCCCGAACAAGATGGCGTCTAGGCCTCAACGGTTTTTGAGTTATGGCCATATTTCTGGGATTAAAGGTCCAAAATGAAAATAGAGAAAAGATTTTTTCACTTCACGTCAAAGTCAAGGAGCCTCCGGTGTCAATAAAAAAAAAATCGGCCATTTATCTATCGCCATTTACGAGAAATCGTACGGTGACCAGATCGTGATGTTCAGATATAGGTGTTTTTTTTTTCAACGGTTACAGATCCAGTTGCAGGGTGTTCATACGAGTATTTTTAAAATGTGCTGCGGAGCTCTGCGACATTTCTGTGATTTTCTATGATTTTCTGAAATAACACACACTCACTAAACCCTCCGTAAATAACTCAGTTCTTAACGTAAAGACTTAAAACTCAGGATTCTGTAAAGGCATACCCCAATGAGGATATGAGTTTATTTATAGCTTCCTGTGCCAACCGGAAGTGCCATAATTGGTGTCTCAGGGGCTGTTTGGAAGGGTTAAAAAAATCAGATCTGTCCAAAACTTCATATGTGTGATTAGACAACACCCATGAACTGTAAATCAGTCATTTTTCCCAACAGATGTCAAAGAAAAGCTCTCACACACACACACAGCAAGGATGGAGTGACAAAGCGTGGTGTTTAAAGACACAGAGAGCAGGCAATGGCATAAACATAATCCCAAGGCAGGGCCGAGTCCAACGAGGTGCCCCGCTTGACCGTAGCTCACTCGGTCTGAGCGCAGCGACCATGAGAATAATAGGCCCACAATGAAGCCTGCACCACAATGTCATTTGATTTTGGGTGACAGCGGCGGAACCGTTAGGTTTAGAAGGACAATTCAAACACAGGACTGTTCCTAAGGTCCTCCCGATCTGTGCAAGCCTAACCTTGACTGTGTGGCATTAACCTTTCACAGTTAAAAGAAGGTGTTTACATAAAAACAGTGTGCATTGACTTCTCTCCCCATAGGAATACATTGCCTGCTCCCCTAAATACAACCTGGGGTCTTTATGGGTTATGAATGCTGTATGAACCTGTCTTCTATGACATTCCATCAGACCACTATGAGGTCTACCTGTGTCGATTCTAAGCTTCAACCCTGTGTAGATCAGTCAATTCTCAACTTAAAGACTTAAAACTCAGGATTCCCTAGGTTTCTATGTCAGTCAAGACATGTGTGTATTTATAGCTTCCTGTGCCAACCGGAAGTGCCATAATTGGTGTCTCAGGGGCTGTTTGGAAGGGTTAAAAAAATCAGATCTGTCCAAAACTTCATATGTGTGATTAGACAACCCCCATGAACTGTAAATCAGTCATTTTCCCCATAAAAATTCAAAGGAAAAATAAATCACACAGATACACAACTTGGATGGAGGGACGTATTGGGGTGTGTAGAGACTGACAGTGCCTCCAATAGTTAGCTTTGTTCGAGCTAAAAAAGAACCGTCAGACCTAGAGTTCCGAAACTTTAGAATCCTGTTCTAGACCTCAGGTAGATAGTGCGTGGTGAGTTACGGCGCTCTAGGAGGTTCTCGGACCGAGAAACAGCGTCGAACATTTGCAATGACTTCAATTCATTTTGACCATTACGAAAATGGCGACATTTAGAAATGTCCCAGAGACACAAGACTAGGTGCATTGTGACCGTCTCGGCCCATAGAGACAGAACCCAACATCTCGGTCCGATAGCTCATTCAAGGACCCCGTAGCAAGGCATTGAAAAAAGTGGATTTTCAGCACCAATTAGGCTTTTACTCGGACACCAAATGACCTATCGGGCCGAAACTCGGGATTCGGGGTCGCCTCACATAGGACTACACATAATGTCCGAACTGGCCCCGCAGCTAGAAAGTAACTATGTGTTTTATGGTTTTTTAATGTTTTGTACCGAAGGCCTTGTGAATTTTGGGCCAGCTCTGAAGTATGTTATACTTGGCTCCTAAATGAGTTGGGAAAAGTGGGTTTGGTGTCAGTTTGTATCAGTTTGGTGTCAGAATGATATCAAATTGACTGATGGACGGTGACTTGCAGGTGACTCTTGTCCATTAGCAATATGTTTAAGCGGTGAGGTACCATCACCAAAAGCGACATTCTGAAATCAACCCAAACGAGCGATGGAGAGGTACCAGTATCACTGCCCAGACATCCCTATGTCATCGGGCCAGTCAATTTGGCATTCCTGCATGATTTTTATGGCATGACAAATTGGTAATGGTGACTGCCCAGTTAACCATATGGCAAATGCACAGTGACTTTGAAAGAGTGAGAAAAATCACCAAATGGACATTCTGGAATCAACCCTAACGAGTGATGGAGAGGTACCAGAATCACTGCCAAGCCATCCCGACTTCATCGGGCCAGTCAATTTGGCATTCCTGCACAAATTTTCAGTGACTTTCCAAAAGTAAGGAACATTTGCAATATGTTTTAACAGTGAGGTACCATCACCAAAAGCGACATTCTGAAATCAACCCAAACGAGCGATGGAGAGGTACCAGTATCACTGCCCAGCCATCCTGAGGTCATCGGGCCAGTCAATTTGGCATTCCTGCATGATTTTTATAGCATGACAAATTGGTGATGGTGACTGCCCAGTTAACCATATGGCAAATGCACAGTGACTTTGAAAGAGTGAGAAAAATCACCAAATGGACATTCTGGAATCAACCCTAACGAGCGATGGAGAGGTACCATAATCACTGCCCAGACATCCCGAGGTCATCGGGCCAGTCAATTTGGCATTCCTGCACAAATTTTCAGTGACTTTGCAAAAGTAAGGAACATTTGCAATATGTTTTAACAGTGAGGTACCATCACCAAAAGCGACATTCTGAAATCAACCCAAACGAGCAATGGAGAGGTACCAGTATCACTGCCCAGCCATCCTGAGGTCATCGGGCCAGTCAATTTGGCATTCCTGCATGATTTTTATGGCATGACAAATTGGTGATGGTGACTGCCCAGTTAACCATATGGCAAATGCACAGTGACTTTGAAAGAGTGAGAAAAATCACCAAATGGACATTCTGGAATCAACCCTAACGAGCGATGGAGAGGTACCATAATCACTGCCCAGACATCCCGAGGTCATCGGGCCAGTCAATTTGGCATTCCTGCACAAATTTTCAGTGACTTTGCAAAAGTAAGGAACATTTGCAATATGTTTTAACAGTGAGGTACCATCACCAAAAGCGACATTCTGAAATCAACCCAAACAAGCGATGGAGAGGTACCAGTATCACTGCCCAGCCATCCCGAGGTCATCGGGCCAGTCAATTTGGCATTCCTGCAAGAATTTTTAGTGACTTTGCAAAAGTAAGGAACATTTGCAATATGTTTAAGCGGTGAGGTACCATCACCAAAAGCGACATTCTGAAATCAACCCAAACGAGCGATCCCAGCCATCCCTATGTCATCGGGCCAGTCAATTTGGCATTCCTACATGATTTTTATGGCATGACAAATTGGTGATGGTGACTGCCCAGTTAACCATATGGCAAATGCACAGTGACTTTGCAAAAGTGAGAAAACATGACCAAATGGACATTCTGAAATCAACACAAACAATGGCATCACCATAGTGTCCAGACTGTGCCGAGTCCAACGAGGTGTCCCGCTTGACCGTAGCTCGCTCGGTCTGAGCGCGGCGACCATGAGAAAAATAGGCCCAATATGAAGCCTTCACCAGTACGTCATTTGATTTTGGGTGACAGCGGCGGAACCGTTAGGTTTAGAAAGACAATTCAACCACAAGACTGTTCCTAAGGTCCTCCTGATCTGTCCAAGCCTATCCTTGACCGTGTGACATTAACCCTTCACAGTCAAAAGAAGGTGTTTACATAAAAACAGTGTTCATTGACTTCTCTCCCCATAGGAATATATTGGCTGCTCCACTAAATACAACCTGGAGTCTATATGGGTTATGAATGTTGTATGAACCTGTCTTTGGTACCAGTCCATCAGACCACTATAAGGTCTACCTGTGTCGATTCTAAGCTTCCTGGACCAACCGGAAGTGGTTCAAATCGCCCTAAAAGTGTATACCCATACACTGCCTGCAATTTGATGGACATAGTGCATTGAACCCTGTGTAAATCAGTCAGTTTTCATGGTAAAGACTTAAAACTCAGGATTCTCTAATGGAATAGCCCAATGAGGATGTATGTTGAGTTACAGCTTCCTGAGCCAACCGGAAGTGCCATAATTGGTGTCTCATGGGCTGTTTGGAGGGGTTAAAAATATCAGATCTTTCCAAAACTTCATCTGTGTGATTAGACAACCCCCATGAACTGTAAATCAGTCATTTCCCCAACAGATGTCAAAGAAAAGCTCTCACACACACACACAGCAAGGATGGAGTGACAAAGCGTGGTGTTTAAAGACACAGAGAGCAGGCAATGGCATAAACATAATCCCAAGGCCGTGCCGAGTCCAACGAGGTGCCCCGCTTGACCGTAGCTCGCTCGGTCTGAGCGCAGCGACCATGAGAAAAATAGGCCCACAATGATGCCTGCACCACAATGTCATTGGATTTTGGGTGACAGCGGCGGAACCGTTAGGTTTAGAAGGACAATTCAAACACAGGACTGTTCCTAAGGTCCTCCCGATCTGTGCAAGCCTAACCTTGACTGTGTGGCATTAACCTTTCACAGTTAAAAGAAGGTGTTTACAAAAAAACAGTGTGCATTGACTTCTCTCCCCATAGGAATACATTGCCTGCTCCCCTAAATACAACCTGGGGTCTTTATGGGTTATGAATGCTGTATGAACCTGTCTTCTATGACATTCCATCAGACCACTATGAGGTCTACCTGTGTCGATTCTAAGCTTCCTGGAGCAACCGGAAGTGGTTAGATTGACCCAAAAGGTATTTGGATGTACATCACCTCGAAAGGTGACGAGGCCTCTGCATTATTCAACCCTGTGTAGATCAGTCAATTCTCAACTTAAAGACTTAAAACTCAGGATTCCCTAGGTTTCTATGTCAGTCAAGACATGTGTGTATTTATAGCTTCCTGTGCCAACCGGAAGTGCCATAATTGGTGTCTCATGGGCTGTTTGGAGGGGTTAAAAATATCAGATCTTTCCAAAACTTCATATATATGATTAGGCAACCCCCATGAACTGTAAATCAGTCATTTGTCCCATAAAAATTCAAAGGAAAACTAAATCACACAGATACACAACATGGATGGAGGGACGTATCATTGGGGTGCGTAGAGACTGACAGTGCCTCCAATAGTTAGCTTTGAATGATATCAAATTGACTGATGGACGGTGACTTGCAGGTGACTCTTGTCCATTAGCAATATGTTTAAGCGGTGAGGTACCATCACCAAAAGCGACATTCTGAAATCAAGCCAAACGAGCGATGGAGAGGTTCCAGAATCACTGCCCAGCCATCCCGAGTTCATCGGGCCAGTCAATTTGGCATTCCTGCATGATTTTTATGGCATGACAAATTGGTGATGGTGAATGCCCAGTTAACCATATGGCAAATGCACAGTGACTTTGCAAAAGTGAGAAAACATAAACAAATGGACATGATGAAATCAACACCACGAGTGATTGAAAGGAACAACAATCACTGCCCGGCCATCCCGAGTTCATCAGGCCAGTCAATTTTGCATTTCTGAAGGATTTTTGAGCATGTCAAATTTCTTATGACATTTGGCCCCCACAAAACATATGCCTTATGCACAAGCAAAAAAAAAAAAAAAACATTATGATAATAAAATATGACTAAAGTATGTTGATACAGTTCTTATACTTGTGTAACTGACACAAAATTCGAAATTTTTTCGAAAAACGGTCCAGAAAGCACTTTTTTTAGGGGTGTGTGAAGTTTTTTATGAAATTTAATAATTTTTGACTTTTGACTTCTGACTTCCTATGAAATCATATTGCAGATGGACAAAACACATGCAATATGCGCAAGTAAAAAATAAAATAAAAATTATGATAATAAAATATGACTAAAGTATGTTGATACAGTTCTTATACGTGTGTAACTGACACAAAATGCGAAAAAAATTCGAAAAACGGTCCAGAAAGCACTTTTTTAGGGGTGTGTGAAGTTTTTTATGAAATTTTATAATTTTTGACTTTTGACTTCTGACTTCCTATGAAATCATATTGCAAATGGACAAAACATATGCAATATGCGCAAGTAAAAAAATTAAAAAAATTATGATAATAAAATTGGACAAAAGTATTTTCATACAGTTCTTATACATGTGTAATTGTCAAAAAAGCGAAAGAATTTGAAAAACGGTCCAGAAAGCACTTTTTTAAGGGGTGATACGTTTTTTTCAAAAAATTCGTTTTTTCAAAATTTGGCTTTTGGATGTTGACTTGGAGTCCAATATCAATATGAAAAACCATGGTGGAGTGCAATCGCCACCTGTTGGATTTTTGAAGTGTTACAACTGGCAATACCCATATGGCAATAGAAGTAAACTTTGCATGAATCAACGCCGCTTTGGGTGGTATTGGCCAATGTGTACATGGTTTGTCCTATGCCAATAATTTACCATTCATTTTTGTCCACTACGGGGGTGAATTCCCTTACATAGGCAACAATGAACCAGAAAAGTTAGCTAGCTAGTTAACATGAGCCTACTAGGGTACAACTTGGCTTCATATTGAACTTCAATCATCTCAGGCTAGTGGCACAATATATGCATTTTTTGGTTAGATCATAATCCTTGTCCTGTACAGAGAATTAAGTCCAAATACCCATCTCCATCCATGGCTTAGAAAAGGGCTGATTTAGCAAGCTAGCTACTGCAGGACAACACATGCAGACCAGAAACAGACATGTTTTTATGACAATAACGTTTTGCTTTGGATGTGATTTGATTTGTGTGAAGCCAAATCCAAACTGGCCTACCTCAGGGGGAGTTTTGCTGCGCCAGGACAACCCACAATTGAGCTCAGTTCAATGCTGATTGGCTAATTATTTAATATTTTTTTATCAAGGGTGGCCAAATGCTTGCTGGCATCAATCAATCAAATGCTACGGCGGACACATTTCATACTCTTTTGGTCATCAGATACATGGGCTACACATACTGAGACAGAGGGAAGCTGTTTCCCTTGCTCTGATGATTTTTCCGGTGAGATTCAGCCACTTACGAATTGAAGTAAAATTATGAAAACTCAGAGAGACAAAAGATACATTATTTTATCATTAAAAAATGTATTGGTAAAATAGTTCAGAAAACTTGGCTTACTTTGATATCCATGAAGAAATACAAGCCACTGTCCTTTTCTCCGCGCTCTGTTATAATCAGACTTATGCTATTCATGTGTGTGACAAGCTAGTTTGGGGGTTTCTTCCTTCCGCACCCTGAAAATGTATATTCTAGGCAAGAAAACCACACCCCATGTTGATCTTCTTTTGGCTGCTGCAATGTTATCATGGAGATCCCACACAGACAAAAATGTCCTCATTAAACAAACCAGCTCAATAACCTCACTACTTTTATTTTGAAAGTCAAAGTTAACATACAGGATACTGTCACCATGAAATAAGAATACAAATATGTTATTAAAACATAAAGCAGGCTACCCCAGATTAAAATTGTAATATCTTTCTTTGGCTGTCAAATCAATTAAATTGAAGTTGACATTTAGATCCTGGATAGTGCTTGACCGTAAGCTATTTTAATTTCCATATTTGAAACTATGAGTGCACAAAGCCTAATATAGCCAATTTCTTACTTGTGCAGGTGGTGGGGCAGCTTGACTCAATTTCAGGGATTCCATTGCACAAGTAAAATTCAATTAACAGCTGCAGCTTGCCTATTTCAGTGGGGTAATCATCATGGTAAATGAAGGGCTATCACCCGACTTATAAACAATTGTTTCAACGAGATGGAATGGAATACTGGGCAATTTAAGGTTATCAGTATGACTAGTAGTCTAGAACCACCATGGAAGAGATGGAAAAAAGACACAAACCAATTTCTCCAGCGAGGAGCTGGGGATACTGGCCACTGATGTGACTCGCTCTATTTATTTACTATACGCTTAAAAGTGACTCCAGTAGAAAACAACAAATCTGGCATTCGGTATTAGGCTGGATGAGCGCCCTGACAAGTTGCAAAAGAGACATCCAAACTGCCGTAAAGTCCAGATTGTTGAACCATAGGACCTTGTTCAGTGCGACCAGTGGAGGGCCAAGCACGAAGCTCCACCTCGCTCCTTGGGAGGAGCTGATTGGATCGACCCTCTCCATCACCGACACCCACGGATATGGTGATGGTGTGGATAATGATCAAGGTAAATACATACAGTATTAATTAGCCTACAATGTTAAGGATTGACAAAAGATGAATTGTAGACATATGATATGTAGTAGGAGACCTCTGTCTCAAATAAAAGCAGTTTGTTTATCCCACAGTGCAGGCAGGAATGTCGGACCCCCTATCAGATGCTGTAGCCGGGATTACAGAAGCACTAGTCAGTAAGGCCAGCAATTCCATGACACTGTTGAAAGAAATTAAGAAATGTATAATTAGAGACTGCAGATGGCGTCCTACAGTATAGGTAAAACTGAAACTTTCCCTCCTACTTTCACCTCCTCAGATGAGGAGACACCTGGTGTTCCCCCGAGAGGGCGGTAGGCCTACTTTGTAGCTTTCCTCCAGTTGAGGGTTGAACGGAGGAAGAAAGACATGTGCCAGTGCCAATCCACCCCCAGGTCCAGATGACCCAGTGTACCGTCCTCAATTGCGGTTGGAGGAGGAGCGGATGGAAGAGTTTAGTTTAGTTCACGAGGATACCCATTAGCTACTGCAAAATGCAGCAGCCACTATTCCTTGGGTCCACATAAAATATACAAATGCATGACAAAGTACAGAACAGTTATAGACAAGAACAACATAAGATATTACATTAAATAAAATAAAATAAGAGTTATATATAGGAAAGACACCAAGAGACAACACAAATTACACACTAATCATATATGCATATTCTTATTGTTATATACAGTAGCCTACAGTTAAAGTAGATATTTAGAAAGAGGAGAGGCGCTGTGATACAATATGTTTTTTATCTGTTTTTTTAAAGCTAAACTTGCTTTTTGCCTGTCAACCTGGCTCTACAAATATAACTGAGCGACACATTATATCTGGTTTTGCATTGGGTACCTGTAGAAACACGTGTTTGATGGGGGTATGTGCGTATGGTTGAAGTGTACGCTAATAGATTATACAAGTAGGCATTTTCAACACACACAAGTTTTTTTAGACTAGAAGAGAAGTCGTCAATTTCTCCTTAACTATGAAAGACTATCATTTATGTTGTTGGTGTTAGTTCAGTGTGTACAGTTCAGGACAAGGCGTGGTGCTTTTGTTTTGAGCCAGCTGCAGCTTCGATAGGTATTTCTTTGCTGCACCTGACCATATTACCGGACAGTAATTAAGATGGGACAAGATCAGAGCCTGAAAAAACCCAGAACAGCTTTTTATAACAGACATACCTCTTCCCATCTTCACAACAACTTTGTCTAAATGACTTGACCATGATAACTGACTTAGTAACTACTTAACATACTTTGCAACTACTTAGGAATGTTACTCCTGGGAGTTGAACTTCTTCAATTTGTTCAATGGTCACCCTTTATGCACAACTCCAGTTGACGTTCTGGTTCAAGAGAATGTTTTGAACCAAATACAATGCTTTTGGTTTTAGACGTATTTAAGATCATTATATTGTTAATTACCCATTCTGACACTGACTGTAACTCCTTGCTAAGAGCCTCAGTGATATCACTGGCTGTAGGTGCTGTTGTGTAGAGTGTGCAATCATCAAGGCATATCAAGGCAACTGCCCTGAGGGATACCGCACTGTACATATCTGACGTTAGAAAAGCTTTTATTGAAGAATAGTCTCGGAGTTCTATTGGATAAGTAATTCTCCAACCATGCGATGGCAGGTGATTTAAAGCCATAACAAGTGAGTTTTTCAAATAACAAATTATGACCAAAAACATGAAAGGCTGCACTGATAATCTAAAACAGCTCCAGCTATCATCTTCTTATCCATTTCTTTTTAGCCAGCCATCTGAGTAACTGCAGTACAAGTTGAGTGCCCTTCTCTATATGCATGCTGAAAGTCAGTAGTAAACCTGTTCTTTATAAAAATAGCATTGTATTTGTTCAAACACAATTCTCTCTATCAGTTTACTAAGAACAGGCAGCAAACTGATTGGGTGGTTGTTGGAGCCAGCAAAGGTAGCTTTACTATTTTTAGGTAGTGGAATTACTTTAGCTTCCTTCCACGCCTGTTGACACACATTACTTTAGGCTTTGGTTAAAGAGATGGAAAATAGGGGTGACAATACAGAGGGGAGAGGGCCCTCCAGGAGACGTTCTGCACCCGTTTGACCACGTCCCTAACAGGAATTGATCCAACCCATTATCACAGATTATTGTAAAATAGACACTAATTGCTTATTGGAAATACATGTTTTTGTGTGCAGTACACGATTTTGTATCCAGTGCATTGATTTAGATTTTTGATTCAGTGATTGTGTATTCAATCGGAGATTAATACAGTAGGTTACAAAGGTTGTGTGTTCAAATCTCATCACGGAAATCTTTAGCATTTTTGCAAATCAGCAACCTTGCAACGACTTGCTACTTTGCAACTACTTAGCATGTTGGCTAACACTTACCCTAAACTTAACCCTTTAGCCTAACCCTAACCTTAACCCCAACCTTAATCCTAAACTTAACCCTAACTTTAACCCTTTAACTACTTAGCTAGCATGTTACCAAACTATAATCTTAACCCCTAAACCTAACCTTAACCGCTAACCCAGCAAACATAAGCCACCTAGCTAGCCTAGCCAATGTTAGCCACCTAGCTAGCCTAGCGGACGTTAGCCACAACAAATTGGAATTTTTACAAATGGAATGCGTTATGAAGAATAAGTGATGTTGTGTCTATTTCACAATAAGCTGTGATAGTGTGTTGATTTACCACGTGCTGAAGGAGCTCAATGCTCCCCCTAACCACAGATTTGAGGAGATTATAGAGGAACTCCAGGACCATAGCCCCAAGTTAAAAAGGCCCAAACCAGGGGAACTTTTAATAATAAAGATTGAATTCAGTTTATAGTTTGTTCTGAGTGTCTAATATTACTGGTTTATTAATTTACCATTACGCATGTTTTTAGTGCACATGCAAATTCACATGTTCGAGAAGGCATTTCTGCCAAAAATCGCATTTTGATAAAAACATTTTTTTACGTTCAAACGGCTCTCCTGTGAAGTTGTGACTTGCGACATCCACCTAGTTTCCTGAATCGGGTCACATATATAGAAAGTATTTGGTTTGAGGGGATGCACCTAAGCAATATAGCCATTGGCCAGTTGTTGGTGTGCTCTCCTAGCACTGCCATCTCCCTGGTGACCTGCAGGTAACGGCCTCCCTCTTCATCTTGCTGCAGCTGTTGTGGACCAGGACCGGGTGCTTGGATGTCTCGCCTCACTGCCATGTTGTGTAACATGGTGCATGCCACGAACACCAGGCACATCTTGACAGGTGTTAGCAGCATGGTACAGTCAGAAGTGTCAAGTTGCAGGAACCTGCTCTTTAGGACTCTGAAGATACTCTCCACGATACCCCTGGTGAGAGTGTGCCATATTATACCCCTCCTGGCTTGAAGGGTTGTGGAAGGACATCATGAGCCATGGCAGAAGTGGAATGCCTTTGTCGCCTGTTGAGATAAACACCTTTTAATATAACTAATAGCACAATTACATACATCTTACTCCTTAAACATGGGTTATATATAGGCTACTCACCGACTAGCAAGTCCCCATTCAGAGTGGCCATTCTCTCCACCAACCCAGAGTGCCACAAAATGAAGGAGTCAAGGGCTGACCCTGGAAATTTGGAACAAACTCTCTAAATCAACTGATCTGCATCACAGACCACTTGAGCATTCACAGATTGTTGCCTCATTCAATTTCTGTACACATGCCCGATGACAGAGGGTGCCCTGGTGGCTACAGTATATGGGTGCCACCGATGGCACCGAGCACATTGGGGCCTTGGCGTGGAAGCTCTCCTTGATGCACCAATGTTCTGCAGGGGCGTCGGGGAAATGAATGAAGTGGTTGGTGTACCGTAGCATTGCAGCAAGGAAGAGGGACAAGCACATGGACACAGATTTGGGAGATGCCAACGACATCTCCGGACACTCTGAAATGACCCAGTAGCAAATACAGAGTGGGCACAGGTGACTGAGGAGAACCGGGAGTGATGTAGGCTGGTTGATCCTGCTCTCCAAATCGTCAGACATAAGATGACAGCTCCATACTCACTGCTCTGTCCAGCTAAAAGTGTTGGACCCACACCGTGTCCGTCATTCCCATTACATTTAGACTGCCTCGGAATGTGCAAAGGCGTGATCACAGGCTGACATCTCCGTTGTCTGTCCCTCAGGAACACCAGGGAACAATCACGGTTTATATACCTGTGGGTTTGAGTTTTGAGCGTGTTCAGACCAAACAAATGATGCATAAAAACACAGCAACTCAATCATTTTCATGTGCTTGGGAAGGGCCTGTTGTAATGTGTAATGTGCTCCTGCAATGCTCTGCTCCCATTGAGTTGCAGTATTTTTTACATTAGTTTGTCTGGTTTGCAGGTGACCTTATCCTATATCGGCTACTGAACAACATATTTTACCAAATTATATTCATCTGCAAACCCACAAGTTAGGTATTAATAGAATGTAGGCTAATCTATCAAATGTACACTACATGACCAAAAGTGTGGTCCAAAATCATTGGTTGAAGTTGGGCATTGATGTTGGGAGATTATGCCTGGCTCGCAGTTGCCATTCCAATTCATCCCAAAAGATGTTCAACTGGGTTGAAGTCAGTTGGCACTATGCATTCGGGCAGGTAGCGTGGTCTTGACATCTGCCAAACTCAGATTTGTCCATTGGACTGCAAGATGGTAAAGCGTGATTCATCACTCCAGAGAATGCGTTTCCACTGCTCCAGAGTCCAATGCCAGTAAGCTTTACAACACTCTAGCCGAGGCTTGGAATTGCGCATGGTGATGTTAGGCTTGTGTGCGGCTGCTCGGCCATGGAAACCCATTTCATAAAGTTCCCGACAAACAGTTCTTGTGCTGACGTTGCTTCCAGACGCAGTTTGGGATGGTGGAGTGTTGTGGTGAGTGTTGTAACCGAGGAAAGATGATTTTTACGTGTTACGCGCTTCAGTACTCAGCGATCCCATTCCGTGAGCTTGTGTGGCCCACCAATTTTCAGCTGAGCTGTTGTTGCTCGTAGACATTTCCACGTCACAATAACAGGATTTACAGCATTGACCGGGGCAGACCTAGCAGGGCAGAACGGACTTATTGGAAAGCTGGCATCCTATGACAGTGCCACGTTGAATGTCACTGAGCACTTCAGTAAGGCCATTTTACTGCCAATGTTCATTATGGAGATTGCGCGGCTGTGTGCTCGATTTTATACATCTTTTGGCAATGAGTGTGGCTGAAATAGCCGAATCCAATCATTTGAAGGGTGTTCACATACACTATGTATACAAATGTATCTCTGCATCAAAGTTTTAGGCTGTGCAAAATGGGCACATTCAATGTTGGGGAAATGAAATGGTTAATGTACAATAATTAAAAAGGTACTATTATTTGAAGGTAGTATAAAGTGAGGAAAGCAGAAACAATCACATGCAAAAAAACTGTAATAGTCTTCATGTGGTGCGTAAAACCAAAATCCAATCCAACATTCAGGGTGGCTGAAAACAAATATAAATAAAAAAAATATTGGTTTGCAAAAGACAGGGTACTAGATAACACAGACATTCTGGTGCATACCACCTTCTCCAGTGTGGAATAATAGTAAAACATGTATTTTATTGATGTCCACATGTGCTTTGACTTTTGCTGCAAACCATTTTATGATGATTATTCCCTAATGGATTTTGAACTTTAGGTACCTTCTCTAACGCCAGAGGTAACCACAAAACAGGTCTTAGTATCTAGGGCCTTGAGCCATAAAATCAGCCATGGGTGTCCTTAAGCGAATAAGATGTTTCAGATGTATAGTCTATTCAACCCTAAGGTCTTAGTCTTGATTTATTGCTTTGGCACCAGGCATGGACGGGTGAAACAGCGAACAGATAAGGCAAGAGTATTTAGGTCTGCCCTCCCCTCTGGAGGGGGAGAGATTTGCTGAGAACCTTTTAGAGGAACGTGGCTGTCTTTCCACATGCATACAGTGCCTTCAGAAAGTATTCATACCCCTAGACTTATTCCACATTTTGCTGTGTTACAGCCTGAATTCAAAATGGAGTAAATATATTGTTTTTCTCATCTACACACAATAACCCATAACGACAGTGAAAACATGTTTTTAGAGATTTTTGCTAATATATTGAAAATTAAATTCAGAAATATCTCATTTGCATAAATATTCACACATCTGAGGCAATACATGTTAGAATCCCCTTTTGGAAGCGATTACAGCTGTGTCTTTCTGTGTATGTTTTTAAGAGCTTTGCACACCTGGATTGTACAATATTTGCACATTATTCTGTTTAAAATTCTTAATTGATAGACATTCATTTTCAAGTCTTACCATAGATTTTCAAGTCGATTTAAGTCAAGACTGTAACTAAGCCACTCAGGAACATTCAATGGTAAGCAACTCCAGTGTATATTTGGCCTTGTATTTTAGGTTATTGTCCTGCTGAAAGGTGAATTTCCCTCCTAGTGCCTGTTGGAAAGCAGACTGAACCAGGTTTTCCTTTAGGATTTTGCCTGTGCTTAGCTCTATTCTGTTTCTTTTTATCCTAAAAAAACATACCTTTTCCTTGCCGATGACAAGCATACCCATAACATGATGCAGCCACAACCATGCTTGAAAATATGAATAGTGCTACCCAGTGATGTGTTGTGTTGAATTTGCCCCAAACATAACACTTTTTTTCAGGAGATGAAGTTAATTTCTTTGCCACATTTATTGCAGTTTTACTTTAGTGCCTTATTGCAAACAAGGCGTGTTATTGAAGGCACTGTATATATGTTTATTAAACCTTTAAATGTATAAAAACATTATTCCATTAATGGGGTATTGTGTGTAGGCCAGTGACACAAAATCTCAATATAATATATTCTTAATTCAGGATGTAACAACACAATGTGGAAAAAGGCAAGGGGTGTGAATACTTATTGAAGGCACTGTATGTATGTCTATTAAACCTTTAAATGTAGAAGTTGTTTGCCTCATTTTTCATCTAGTATTTCTCTACACCTTGACCGGTTTTCAAACCCAAACAGTTGTTACACTTTTGCTACAGTGGCACATTCCTTATTCCAACTTTTCACGAGCACTAGGCTGGTGGAATTATGAGGGAAGGAAGTCAAGGTCAGAATATGGCGTATCTGTAGACACACCTCCTCCACACCTTAATTTCTTTGATCTCCACCCCAAAATAATTACGGGTGTCACACCCTGACCATAGTTTGCTTTGTATGTTTCTATGTTTTGTTTGGGCAGGGTGTGATTTGAGTGGGCATTCTATGTTTCATGTCTAGTTTGTCTAGTTCTATGTTTGGCCTGATATGGTTCTCAATCAGAGGCAGGTGTGAGTCATTGTCTCTGATTGGGAACTATATTTAGGTAGCCTGTTTGGTGTTGGGTTTTGGTGGTTGATTGTGCTTGTTCCTGTCTCTGTGATACTTTGCACCAGTATAGGCTGTTTCGGTTTTCGTGTTACGGTTCTTGTTTTTGTAGTGTTTGTGTTTAGTTGCTTTCATTAAACATGAATCTCAATAGCCACGCCGCATTTTGGTCCGACTCTCCTTCAACCAAAGAAAACCGTTACAACGGGTGAATAGCATGTTATTCTCATGCTTAAGTTCAAGGTCAGAATACGCATATAGAAAATTGCATAAAAAGGGAATTAAGTTTCATTTCCGCACACATAACTTGGGTCGGAATTGGCCCCATAGAGAGCAGCAAATCTGTCCCAGAATGCTCCAAGTAGCTATGCCAAGGCAGAGAATGAACACGAGAAACCCCTGACCCAAAGACAACACATTTCCATTCAATTTTTTTGCAGTCAAAGACGAGAGAACGTCTGGAACATTACAGAGCAGGAAGAAAATAAATGAAATGTCCCAGCAGCTACGAGACAGCTAGACCAAGAGAGCACAGTTTTGAGTGTCCTGGTTTACAGTACTGTATGCATTGTAGTGGAGCAGATTGAGAGCTTCAAGTTCATTGCCGTCCACGTCAACAACAAACGATCAAGGCACTACAGAGGGTAGTGCGTACGCCCCAGTACATCACTGGGGACAAGCTTCCTGCCATCCAGGACCTCTATACCATGTGGTGTCAGAGGAAGGCCCTAAAACTTGTTTAAGACTCCAGCCACCCTAGTCATAGACTGTTCTCTCTGCTATCACACGGCAAGTGGTACTGGAGCACCAAGTCTCTGTCCAAAATACTTATTAACAGCTTCTACCCGCAAGCCATAAGAGTCCTGAACAGCTAATCAAATGGCTGCCCAGACTATTTGCATTGCCCCCCCCCCTTTTACATTGCTGTTGCTCCCTGTTTATTATCTATGCATAGTCACTTTAACTCTACCTACATGTACATATTACCTCAGTTACCTCGCCTAACCGGTGCCCCCGCACATTGACTCTGTACCGGCACCCCACGTATATAACCTCGCTATTGTTATTTTCTGCTGCTCTCTAATTATTTGTTACTTTTATTTTAGATGTTTTATTTAACATGTATTTATTTTCTAAAACTGTATTGTTGGATAAGGGCTTGTAAGTAAGCATTTCATTGTATGGTCTACACCTGTTGTATTCGGCGCATGTGACAAATACAATTTTATTTGTTTGTGCCTTCAACAAAAACAGAAGCCCATTCCATTTTATTTCTAACGCTTACCTGTCAACAAACTGACCATTTTTCCTGACCCATCAATGGATAGACGTCAGTGGATGAATTAAAATGGGAAAATATGGTCCTATCTACGTTATTTGAAAAAGATTTCCAAATGCCAATGTGGTCGTGAGCTGAACATCTTTGAGCTGCACGTCTGAAATCTAAATGGACCTGTGAAAGAATCCTGCTGGGGAAAAACTCAACAATAAGACTAATGGTCTCCCTATGATTATGTGTTGAAGGTTAATGTTGGCTTGCAGATGGAGGAGGGAGCGAGGAAGGAGCGAGGTGGCGAGAGATCAGACCATCAGACAATGTTATTGGGAGAGGTGGCAAACACAGAGGGCGATGAGCAGTTAAGAGTCTGCAGAGCAAGAAGAGGGGAGGCCTAAGCCTCATTACACATGTAAATGTGGCTTCCAGCTTGGAGGCCTCGCTTAAAATCTCTGTGCATCCCAGATGTCACCCTACTCCTTATATAGTGCACTACCTATGACTAGGGCCTATAGGGCCCTGATCAAAAGTAGTGCACTATACTATATAGGGAGTAAAATGCCATTTGGGATGCATCCCCAGTCTTTTAATTATTCCTTTGCTCCGCTCAGTGTAATTGGCTCCAACTGAGCCCGTGGCTTGTTGACCATGAATGGAAATAAAATACCTTAATGACCCCGTCCATTTTTAATGGGAGTTGAGAATCAGGGTTATTCTGTCTATTCTCCTTCTTCTGCACTATGCATACAGCCACACATGTTTTATTCTTACACCACCAACTGTTCCAAGTTCATGACCTTTGGATTATGCATTCATTTCTGTCCAACTTCAATGATATTGTGTAATCTCTCCACTAAATCAGCTGTTGAATATTATGTAGTAAATATCAAAACAGCTGGCATTTTTTTGTTTGTTTAATAAATACAACAGATGAAAGGGTATAAAATCGCATGCAAATGCATGATGTCAACAAATTAAAATTAGCATACTCCTCCAAAGGAGCTAACTCAATTTGTACTTTTTGACACTATATTGAAGACTGATGCTTGTATATTGATGCTGGGGCCACCAAATGTAAAATGTACACACTCACTGCAAGTCACTTTGGATAAAAGTGTCTGCTAAATGGCTTATTATATACTGATTCAATCCCAGCTTTACATCTTCAGTCAAGAAAGCACAAATGCAAAGAGCACAGACATACATTGTCCTTTTATAACCAATAACCAATAGTATAGTATAGTATTGGCGTAAGCCTCGTTTGGTAAGCTGCTTGTGTGCCAAAAACAGAGTTTATAAATTGCCTTTGGAACAAAGTGTCAAATAGATCATGCTGTCCAATTGAGAAAGGTCCAAACGAGAATCTAGGTGATAATGAAACAATTCTGAAAAAGCGATAGAATGTCTTGGCTGTGCTCTACAACCAATACAAACTGATTTCCCAACATTGCATCCGACCAGCAAGCATACAAAGGTTTACTAGTATATGGCAAACAACTTATGTTTTAAACACAGCTTTGGAAACAACATCTTCGATTTGATGCGTCAGAGATAGTTTAAATGAAGTAGAGGAGTTGGATTGCTGGTGCTGGATAGTTCTTAAAACAAAACTGGAAAGAGCACAATGCAGCCATGGGCTGTTCCACAACTGTGATATTGAAAACCCTCAGGTGCGTTGGTAAATCATCAGATTACATTACATTTCTGTATGTACACCTTAGAAATTCAAAATGTATTCAAAAATATTGCCAATTAAGTCAGGTTTTCAATGGGATTTGTTTTCTTAGCCCCTTATTGCTGTTGAACTCAGTTTTGGTTGAGTCATGGTAATATTTTTGCTAATCTACTGGAAATAATTATGATGATGAATTTATGAAATACCAGCAACTTCATTCACACACACCATTCACACAACCAGCACATTAAATACATGGCATTAATGCAATACTTTAAAGTTTGCCCTTACCTGACCCGGCTTGGCATCCTCACAGATAGATGCCTCATAGGGCGTGGCCAGTTCAGGAGGGTTATCATTCACATCCAGGATACGAATGCTCACTGACGAATGGGATATCTGGGATACATTATCTACAAAGAGAACAGAGATTAATTTGCAGTGTTTGTATTGAATATTTTACAAAATGGTGATGTACTGTATACTATAACAGTAATATTGTAGTGACTGAAGTAACGTGTTGAACTGGACATCCACTCTTTCAATGTATAATATTGAAAGACTGAAAGAAATTACCAAATAAAACCAAAACTGTACATCATTCTATATATAACTTTCAGAGGTGAAATGCAGTGCAAAGCTGATTGAAATCTGAGAAAACAGGGAGGTCATAATATCGTGCAGTGCATATTAATATCACCTTTTCTCCACACACAGAGACGTGTACAAAGCTCTCCCTCTCCCTCCATTTGGAAAATCTGACCATAATTATATCCTCCTGATTCCTGCTTACAAGAAAAAATTAAAAGAAGGAAGCACCAGTGAAGAAGCAGATGCTAAACTACAGGACTACAGGACAGTTTCTCTAGCACAGACTGGAATATATACTGTGATTCTTCCGATGGTATTGAGGAGAACAACACATCAGTCACATCAATAAGTGCATTGAGGATGTCGTCCCCACAGTGACTGTATGTACATACCTCAACCAGAACACATGGATTACGGGCAATATTCGCATTGAGCTAAAGGGTAGAGCTGCCGCTTTCAAGGAGCGGGACTCTAACGAGGAAGCTTATAAGAAATGCCCTCCGACAAACCATCAAACAGGCAAAGCGTCAATAATGGACTAAGATGGAATTGTACTACAACGGCTCTGACAATTGTCGGATGTGGCAGGGCTTGCAAGCGATTACAAACTACAAAGGGAAGCACAGCCGAGAGCTGCCCAGTGACACCAGATCATCAGCTGTCCCGGACGACTGTGTGATCATGCTCTCCGCAGCCGATGTGAGTAAGACCTTTTAACAGGTCAAGATTTTCACAAGGCCGCAGGGCAACTGATTTTCATATCAGAGCTCCAACTATCAAATAATGAATATTAAAAAAATACAACTTTAATGATTACAGTACACCAGGGGTCTGACTTAAACATTGAAATATGGATTAACACACTTAATAATGTGTTAAAAGATAACAAAGCAATGTTCACACCCCTATTCTCTCAGTGAACTTCTTAAAAGGCCACATCGAAACGTGGAAGGGAAGACGATTACATAATTAGCACAATCAAAATCCGCTTTAAATTAGACTCACTACCCCTAATTACAAAACTCAGTGGGTTCTGCGCGTCGACAGCTCCTTGCATTTTAATTCCGATTCCTAATTATTTGATTATGTTTGACGAGTTTCCATGTTGGAAGTTATGAGTTACCATTTTACGAATGTATCTCCTTATCAATTGAGAGTGAGTCATCATTGCAATCTCATGTGTGATGACCCTATCTAATGGATGTGCATGTATTGTAATTACATTCAAACATATCTCCATATGTAACTGTGTACAGCCAACAAATGTTGTGATGTTATTATAATTGTCATCCATTCACAGTTTCAAAGTCCATAACAACACAACATTTAAATTGAAAGTGCCACCAATCACTCACTCTTCATTTCACAGTGGTGGTAGTGTTGCTAATGAGAATACTCACTCCACTAACAGCATAATCCTTACATCAATGCTATATTTTAATTGACTGCTATTTGCCTGAGCAGCAAGAATATAAATGGATGTGCACTCACAGTACTCACAGGGGTCCTACAGAGCAGATAGGAGAATGGCATCAGTGGAAATGACATAAAAAACTACTACTATACCACAGAACCAGGCTCTAGACATAAAGGGATTGTGTAGTTCACAGCCAATAGTTCAGCTTGGTTGCTACAAGAAGCAGTTTGTTCTAAATGTCAATTCGGTCAATAGGGAAATGGGGATTTTGAAAGCGCTGCGTTCCAATGCGTCCCTAGAGACGCAACCAGATTAGTTTTTCTCCGTATTCCCCAAGGTGTCTACAGCATTGTGAGGTTGTTTTACGCATTTATGTTGAAGAATACCCGTAAGCGGCTACATTGCGCAAGTGGTCACCTGATGCTCTCAGAGTGATTCTAGCGTAAAATACACAGGTAGCCATTATTCCAATCGGTCCTACTGAAAAAACAATTGTCCCGGTGGATATATTATCGAATAGATATTTGAAAAACACCTTGAGGATTGATTATAAACAACGTTTGCCATGTTTCTGTCGATATTATGGAGCTAATTTGGAATATTGTTTGGCGTTTTCATGACTGCAATTTCCGGGCGATTTCTCAGCCAAACGTGAAGAACAAACGGAGCTATTTAGCCTACAAAAAAATAATATTTTGGGAAAAAAGGAACATTGGCTATCTAACTGGGAGTCTCGTGAGTGAAAACATCCGAAGCTCATCAAAGGTAAACAATTTCATTTGATTGCCTTTCTGATTTCCGTGACCAAGTTACCTGCTGCTAGCTGGACAAAATAATATGCTAGGCTATCGATAAACTTACACAAATGCTTGTTTAGATTTGGCTGTAAAGCATATTTTGAAAATCTGAGATGACAGGGTGATTAACAAAAGGCTAAGCTGTGTCTCAATATATTTCACTTGTGATTTTCATGAATAGGAATATTTTCTAGGAATATTTATGTCCGTTGCATTATGCTAATTAGTGTCAGTCGATGATTACACTCCCTCATGCGAGATGGGGAGTCACTAGAGGTTTTAAGAACACATTCTTATTTCCAATGATGGCCTAGGTACAGTGGGTTAACTGCCTTGTTCAGGGGCAGAACGACAGATTTTTACCTTGTCAGCTCAGAGATTCAATCTTGCAACAGTTAACTAGTCCAACGCTCTAACCACCTGCCTCACGAGGAGCCTGCCTGTTACGCAAATGCAGTAAGAAGCCAAGGTAAGCTGCTAGCTAGCATTAAACTTATCTTATAAAAAACAATCAATCAATCATAATCACTAGTTAACTACACATTGTTGATGATATTACTAGTTTATCTAGCGTGACCTGCGTTGCATATAATCGATGCGAGGCGCATTTGCATAAAAGGACTGCCGTTGTTCCAACGTGTACCTAACCATAAATATCAATGCCTTTCTTAAAATTAACACACAGAAGTACATATTTTTAAACCGGCATATTTAGCTAAAAGAAATCCAGGTTAGCAGGCAATATTCACCAGGTGAAATTGTGTCACTTCTCTTGCGTTCATTGCACGCAGAGTCAGGGTATATGCAACAGTTTGGGCCGACTGGCTCGTTGCGAACTCATTTGCCAGAATTCTACGTAATTATGACATAACATTGAAGGTTGTGCAATGTAACAGGAATATTTAGACTTAGGGATGCCACCCATTAGATAAAATACAGAACGGTTCTGTATTTCACTGAAAGAATAAACGTTTTGTTTGAGATTATATTTTCCGGATTCGACCATATTAATGACCTAAGGCTCATATTTCTGTGTGTTATTATGTTATTATTAATTCTGATTTGATAGAGCAGTCTGACTGAGTGATGGTAGGCACCAGCAGGCTCGTAAGCATTCATTCAAACATGCATTTAACTATACTGTCACACCGGCAATACTAAAGTGACTATAAGAACACCCAATAGTCAAAGGTTAATGAAATACAAATGGTATAGAGAGAAATAGTCCCATAATAACTACAACCTAAAACTTCTTACCTGGGAATATTGAAGACTCATGTTAAAAGGAACCACCAGCTTTCATATGTTCTGTCACGCCCTGGTCATAGAGAGGCTTTTATTCTCAATTTTGTTTGGCCCGCACCAGCGCCGCTGCCGTAAAGAAGGCCCACCCAGACCCTCCCCTTTAGAGTAAGGTTGTGCGGCCGGAGTCCGCACCTTTGGGGGGGGGGGGGGGTAATGTCACGCACTGGCCATAGAGAGGCTTTTATTCTCTATTTTGGTTAGGCCAGGGTGTGACTAGGGTGGCATTCTATGTTTTGTATTTCTTTGTTGTTTGGCCGGGTGTGGTTCTCAATCAGAGGCAGCTGTCTATCGTTGTCTCTGATTAAATTTTTTACAATTTTTAATTTCACCTTTATTTAACCAGGTGGGCTAGTTGAGAACAAGTTCTCATTTACAACTGCGACCTGGCCAAGATAAAGCATAGCAGTGTGAACAGACAACACAGAGTTACACATGGAGTAAACAATTAACAAGTCAATAACACAGTAGAAAAAAAATAAAAAATAGTTTATATACATTGTGTGCAGAAGGCATGAGGAGGTAGGCGAATAATTACAATTTTGCAGATTAACACTGGAGTGATAAATGATCAGATGGTCATCTACAGGTAGAGATACTGGTGTGCAAAAGAGCAGAAAAGTAAATAAATATAAACGGTATGGGGATGAGGTAGGTAAATTGGGTGGACTATTTACCGATAGATTATGTACAGCTGCAGCGATCGGTTAGCTGCTCCGATAGCAGATGTTTGAAGTTGGTGAGGGAGATAAAAGTCTCCAACTTCAGCGATTTTTGCAATTCGTTCCAGTCACAGGTGGCAGATAGCTGGAACGAAAGGCGGCCAAATGAGGTGTTGGCTTTAGGGATGATCAGTGACATACCCCTGCTGGAGCGCGTGCTACGGGTGGGTGTTGCCATAGTGACCAGTGAACTGAGATAAGGCAGAGCTTTACCTAGCATGGACTTGTAGCTGACCTGGAGCCAGTGGGTCTGGCGACGAATATGTAGTGAGGGCCAGCCGACTAGAGCATACAGGTCGCAGTGGTGGGTGGTATAAGGTGCTTTAGTAACAAAACGGATGGCACTGTGATAAACTGCATCCAGTTTGCTGAGTAGAGTATTGGAAGCTATTTTGTAGATGACATCGCCAAAGTCGAGGATCGGTAGGATAGTCAGTTTTACTAGGGTAAGTTTGGCGGAATGAGTGAAGGAGGCTTTTTTGCAGAATAGAAAGCCTACTCTAGATTTGATTTTAGATTGGAGGTGTTTGATTGAGTCTGGAAGGAGAGTTTACAGTCTAGCCAGACACCTAGGTACTTAGAGATATCCACATATTCTAGGTCGGAACCATCCATGGAGGTGACGCTAGTCTGGCATGCGGGTGCAGGCAGCAAACGGTTGAAAAGCATGCATTTGGTTTTACTAGCGTTTAAGAGCAGTTGGAGGCCACGGAAAGAGTGTTGTATGGCGTTGAAGCTCGTTTGGAGGTTAGATAGCACAGTGTCAAAGGAAGGGCCGGAAGTATACAGAATGGTGTCATCTGCATAGAGGTGGATCAGGGAATCGCCCGCAGCAAGAGCAACATCATTGATATATACAGAGAAAAGAGTCGGCCTGAGAATTGAACCCTGTGTCACCCCCATAGAGACTGCCAGAGGACTGGACAACATGCCCTCCGATTTGACACACTGAACTCTGTCTGCAAAGTAGTTGGTGAACCAGGCAAGGCAGTCATTAGAAAAACCGAGGCTACTGAGTCTGCCGATAAGAATATGGTGATTGACAGAGTCGAAAGCCTTTGCCAGGTTGATGAAGACGGCTGCACAGTACTGTCTTTTATCGATGCCGAATATGATATTGTTTAGTACCTTGAGCGTGGCTGAGGTGCACCCGTGACCGGCTCGGAAACCAGATTGCACAGCGGAGAAGGTACGGTGGGATTCGAGATGGTCAGTGACCTGTTTGTTGACTTGGCTTTCGAAGACCTTAGATAGGCAGGGCAGGATGGATATAGGTGTGTAACAGTTTGGGTCCAGGGTGTCTCCCCCTTTGAAGAGGGGGGTGACTGCGGCAGTTTTCCAATCCTTGGGGATCTCAGACGATATGAAAGAGAGGTTGAACAGGCTGGTAATAGGGGTTGCGACAATGGCGGCGGATAGTCTCAGAAATAGGGTCCAGATTGTCAAGCCCGGCTGATTTGTACAGGTCCAGGTTTTGCAGATCTTTCAGAACATCTGCTATCTGGATTTGGGTAAAGGAGAACCTGGAGAGGCTTGGGCGAGTAGCTGCGGGGGGTGGGGGGGTGGAGCCGTTGGCCGAGGTTGGAGTAGCCAGGAGGAAGGCATGGCCAGCCGTTGAGAAATGCTTGTTGAAGTTTTCGATAATCATGGATTTATCGGTGGTGACCGTGTTACCTAGCCTCAGTGCAGTGGGCAGCTGGGAGGAGGTGCTCTTTTTCTCCATGGACTTTACAGTGTCCCAGAACTTTTGGGAGTTAGAGCTACAGGATGCAAATTTCTACCTGAAGAAGCTGGCCTTGGCTTTCCTGACTGACTGAGTGTATTGGTTTCAGTTTCTTCCCTGAACAGTTGCATATCGCGGGGACTATTCGATGCTATTGCAGTCCGCCACAGGATGTTTTTGTGCTGGTCGAGGGCAGTCAGGTCTGGAGTGAACCAAGGGCTATATCTGTTCTTAGTTCTGCATTTTTTTGAACGGAGCATGCTTATCTAAAATGGTGAGGAAGTTAATTTTAAAGAATGACTAGGCATCCTTAACTGATGGGATGAGGTCAATATCCTTCCAGGATACCCGGGCCAGGTCGATTAGAATGGCCTGCTCACAGAAGTGTTTTTGGGAGCGTTTGACAGTGATGAGGGGTGGTCGTTTGACTGCGGATCCGTAGTGGATACAGGCAATGATGAGGCAGTGATCACTGAGATCCTGGTTGAAGACAGCGGAGGTGTATTTGGAGGGCCAGTTGGTCAGGATGATGTCTATGAGGGTGCCCTTGTTGACAGATTTAGGGTTGTACCTGGTGGGTTCCTTGATGATTTGTGTGAGATTGAGGGCATCTAGCTTAGATTGTAGGACTGCCGGGGTGTTAAGCATATCCCAGTTTAGGTCACCTAACAGAACAAACTCTGAAGCTAGATGGGGGGCAATCAATTCACAAATGGTATCCAGGGCACAGCTGGGGGGTCGGTAGCAGGCGGCAACAGTGAGAGACTTATTTCTGGAGAGAGTAATTATTAAAATTAGTAGTTCCAACTGTTTGGGTATGGACCTGGAAAGTATGACATTACTTTGCAGGCTATCTCTGCAGTAGACTGCAACTCCTCTCCCTTTGGCAGTTCTATCTTGACGGTGGCAGTTCTATCTTGACGGTGGCCTTCCTAAGCCAGGATTCAGACACGGCAAGGACATCAGGGTTAGCAGAGTGTGCTAAAGCAGTGAGTAAAACAAACTTAGGGAGGAGGCTTCTGATGTTGACATGCATGAAACCAAGGCTTTTTCAATCACAGAAGTCAATGAATGAGGGTGCCTGGGGACATGCAGGGCCTGGGTTTACCTCCACATCACCCACGGAACAGAGGAGGAGTAGTATGAGGGTGCGGCTGGGAGGTTGTACAAAGGAGGTATCAGAGGTATAAAGCGTGGAACTAGGGGCTCCATTGTAAACTAAAACAATGATAACTAACCTGAACAACAGTATACAGGGCATATTGACATTTGAGAGAGACATACAGCGAGGCATACAGTAATCGCAGGTGTTGATTGGGAGAGCTAGCTAAAACAGCAGGTGAGACAACAGCTAATCAGCTTGCACAACAACAGCAGGGAAAAATGGCGTTGCCAAGGCAGAGAGGTTCGGAAATTAACTACACACAGAGCCTGAGTGTGGCTGGGGCCGACAGATAAAAACATAAACAAACAGAATGGAGTACCGTGATTAATGGACAGTCCAGCAGGCATCGGCTATGTAGCCAAGTGATCACAGTGTCCAGCAGGCATCAGCTATGTAGCCAAGTTTACAGCAAGGATCTGGTGGAGTATTGGGCTCTAGCCGTGTATGAGTGTGGTTCGGGAAAACAGCTGAGTAGCCTGGGAAGTGGGCCTCAGGGATAGCTTTGGTACTGCGTGCAAGCTAGCTGTGAAGATCAGAAGTAGTGGTCCAGGGATTACGGCAGGAATCCGGCGTTGTTGTGGAGAGACAGTTATCCAGGCCAAAAATTACTGTCTGGCTGTGCAGAAGGTAAAATCCGCTAACAATGACTAAATAGCTTGTCGCTAGTTAGCTGGTTAGTTTCTGGAGGTTCTTGAATGTGTTCTAAAAATTAAAAATAATAGTGATTCAGTATCACATTTGGTGAGGCAGGTTACTGGAAGGTATAATCAAATTAAAAATCGAAAAGAGAAAATAAATATGGGTCCGGTGAGTGGTTGGGCTAGCTGGGGACACGGCGATTCAGACAGTTAGCAGGCCTGTGCTATCAATCTAACAGTTAGTAGGCCGGGGCTAAACAAGCTAGCAGTTAGCAGACCGGGGCTAAACAAGCTAGTGGTTAGTAGACCGGGGCAGGCGGGCAGTTAGCAGGCCGAATTAGCAAGCAAGCAGATAGCAAGGGCTAGAAAGTTAGCCTTTGGGGGACTTCACGATGGGGTTAAGTCTGTTTATGCCTCTTCATTCATCGATAGACCGGTCGTGGGTCCGGATATTGTAGCCCAGGAGTATGCTTCGGTGGTAGCACAGGAGCTCTGGCCGGGCTAGCTTCAAGCTAAGTGGATGGAAACACTAGCCAGTGGTAGTCATCCGGGGTTGCGGTTAGCTAGTTGTGAAGATCCAGATGAAAATGTTCCGTACATACTTAGGTAGCTTTTTCACTGGGTTTTTGTGGGTAGTTGCTTTCTGTTTTTGTGTCTGCACCAGACAGAATTATTTCGGTTGTTCTCTTTGTTTTGCTATTCACTGTTCAGTTCAACTTGTAAAGGATGAACAAGTACCACGCTGCACCTTGGTCCTCACCTTCTTCCACCAACAGCCGTTACATGTTCTGAGCAAGGAACTTAAACTTTAGCTTTCTTACATGGCACCTCTTGCACTTTTACTTTCTTCTCCAAGACTTGTTTTTGCATTATTTAAACCAAATTGAACATGTTTCATTATTTGTTTGAGGCTAAATTGATTTTGATGTATTATATTAAGTTAAAATAAGTGTTCATTCAGTATTGTTGTAATTGTCATTATAAATAAATAAAACAAATCGGCCGATTAATCGGTATCGGCGTTGAAAAATCATAATTGGTTGACCTCTAGTTGTGAGTGTGAAACTGAATGGGAAAAACAAAAAAAATGCCATGCATATTTCAATAGGCTACATTTAGCTTACCATTCGTATTATACATTTGCTCATTCGATATGGTCACCAACATAGGCCTACTGCATTGCACCAAATTCTTGTTTCAAAAACATCTAATCTGTGCCTCAGAACCAAAAAGTTGCACGTCTTGACTGTTGACTTGTTCAAAGGACCTGCTACCTTTTCCCGGACCTGCAGTTTCGAACCTCTCACTCGCACTCACTCTCCTACTGTCTCGACCTCTATGCTCGGCTATGAAAAGCCAACTGACATTTACTCCTGAGGTGCTGACCTGTTGCACCCTCTAACCACTGTGATTATTATTTGACCATGCTAGTCCTCTATGAATATCTGAAATTCTTTAACAATATAGCCTAAATGTACACTGTGACGGTTATAATCTCCACTGGCATAGCCAGAAGAGGACTGGCCACCCCTCAGAGCCTTGTTCCCCTCTAGGTTTCTTCCTATGTTCCTGCCTTTTCTAGGGAGTTTTTCCTAGCCACCATGCTTCTACATCTGCATTGCTCTGCTAATGTAAAAAGGGCTTTATAAATACATGTTATTGATTGATTTATTGACCAATGACCAGTCATCAGCATTGGCATGCAAGGGCGGGCTCTCATATCCAGATGAGCGACCATAAAGTTCTTGTTTAATTTTCTTAGGTGTTGCTTGGCAAAACCAGAGTAGACGACCTACGACCTACGACCTACGAAATGAATTACGGTATTTGTGAGGAAGAAAAAGGCCACCGGCAGATCATGCTTTCCATCTGATCCCGCAGCCCTCGCTGCATACAGGTAGGCCATATAATCCGTCTTAATCTGGACTCCAGAGAAGTGACAAAATGACATGATATTCCTAGTTTATATTGACTGCTAACTTGAATAACGTTCAGCTCAAAATGCAGCTGTAAAATGCAGTTCATTTTTGTATCTTGAGTTTTGAAAATGCATCCCTGTTTATGGCTGTAATAACAGGCTACATGTGCGCAGTGATCGTTTGCACGTGTTCTCCCTGTACATATGCAGCTCAAATTTTTTTGGGGGGGGAGGGTGATGAACAATTGTAACTATTTCCGATGAAAGCTCATGTAACAGGGTTATATTGGTGATTCCCCTTGCCACTTTATTGTTAAGCCAATGGGTTTTTGGTTTGAGTTTGTCTTGCCGTCACCTAATCAACATGGCATCTTATTGGCTGGTTTGTGTAGCTTGCTTACGAGGGGGGATGTTCCAGTTAGAATCGTCCCAGTGAACAAGCACCAAACCAGCGGTAAGTTGTTGGTTGCCAAGCACTGTACATCAAAAGTGATTTTTATACTCTCAAGTGATGATTTAAATGTACAATTTATATCAAATTGTTTGTAAATGTTATTCGAACATCACACATAAGATGCAGCGGTTTTTGGAGAATATTTGTTGTGCATTTTGTTGTAAAGAATTCCCACCAGTACTAGCTAGCAACTTACTGTGTCTGGTGGGGGGGATCATATATTTTGTACAGTGCGTGAGTGCAGAGTTGGATGGTGAGACGTGCATTGCATGACGTGCAATTTTGTGTCATTCCTATCAGGTACATTGTTAAAGATATTATATTGTATATTGTAATTGTATTATTTTGGTAACTAGCCCAGTGAACAAGCACCAAACCAGCGTGCGTGAGTGCAGAGTTGGATGGTGAGACGTGCATTGCATGATGTGCAATTTTATGTCGTTCCTATCAGAATAAAGCTACATGACTGGTGCTACATATAGGACTGATTGTACACAACGCAAGAAGAGTACTGTTACACTCACCAGCAATGGGGCATCAAGCAGCAATTACTAGCGTAGGCCTACTGGTCTTTTGGTATGTCAAAATAGCTTGATATTTATAATTTACTTATGAAGCTTGCATTTGGAATTTGTTGTTCAAATTAATTATTACATAATGTAGACAAAATAATGAAAAGGGCTGTCTGGTAGCCTCAAAAATAGACAAATACTTAATGACCCTGGGACTGTACAAAACACTGTTTTGAGACACTAAGCATCAAAGCTTTCACATGTCAGATCTCACCTTAAAGGTACCTAACGTACAGAGTATCAAAATCCTGAGCCATTTATAAATCTGTTTTTTAAGGGGGTGCAATTGCTGATAGAACATTATGGTTCTGAAATGTAAATCTGGGTTCAGCCATATGGTTCTATCACTGCTGGACGGCTTCTAATAATGTCTGGAATGGATTCAATGGAATGGTATCAAACATGTTTTTTAAAATTGTATTCATGTATTATCATTGTTTTATTTGTTTATTTTCCTTTTATATATACAAATGTAGAGGGTGGATCAGCTTTAATATTGTGGATAGATTGTTACTTCCATCAATGTAATTGTATGCATCATTTCCAATATCCCATATATTTATGGGGTATACAGTTGAAGTTGGAAGTTCACATACACTTTAGCCAAATACATGTAAACTCAGTTTTTCACAATTCCTGACATTTAATCCTATTGAAAATTCCCTGTTTTAGGTCAGTAAAGATCACCACTTTACAATCAAATGCTTCTCAAATATGCCCTCTGGTGGTCAAACTAGCAATAACTTGCAGTAACAGAAAAAATGGCTGAGAAATAAACGGCGTGCCACAGAATGCTGTAGCAGCACACATGGTGAGCCGCAGTACGACACAACTTTTAAAGGAGGAACCACTGTAAGTGTCACATGATCTGTCACATGACCTCAGTATATTTACACCTGTTCTGAAAGGCCTCAGAGTCTGCAACACCACTAAGCAACGGGCACCACCAAGCAAGCGGCACTATGAAGATCAAGGAGCTCTCCAAACAGGTCAGGGTTGTTGTGGAGAAGTACAGATCAAGGTTGAGCACCATTAAATCCATTATTAAAAACTGGAAAGAATATAACACCACAGCAAACCTGCCAAGAGAGGGATGCCTACCAAAACACACGGAGCAGGCAAGGAGGGCATTGATCAGAGAGACAACAAAGACCAAAGATAACCCTGAAGGAGCTGCAGCGGAGATTGGAGTAACTGTCCACAGGACCTTTAAGCCGTACACTCCAAAGAGCTGGGCTTTACGGAAGAGTGTCCATAAAAAAGCAAACATGTTTGGTGTTTGCCAAAAGGCATTTGGGAGACTCCCCAAACATAAGGAAAAATGTACACTGGTAAGGTTGAGACTAAAATTGAGCTTTTTGGCCATCAAGGAAAACGCCATGTCTGGCGCAAACCCAACACCTCTCATCGCCCCAAGAACAACATCCCCACAGTGAAGCATGGTGGTGGCAGCATCATGGTGTGGGGATGTTTTTCATCGACAGGGACTGGGAAACTAGTAAGAATTTAAGAAATGATGGATGGTGCTAAATACAGGGAAATTAATTGAGGGAAACCTGTTTCAGTCTTCCAAAGATTTGAGACTGGGGCCGAGGTTCACCTTCCAGCAGGACAATGACATTAAGCATACTGCTGAAGCAACACTCGAGTGGTTTAAGGGGAAACATTTAAATGTCTTAGAATGGCCTAGTCCTCAATCCAATTGAGAATCTGTGGTATGACTTAAAGATTGCTGTACACCAGTGGAACCCATCCAACTTGAAGGAGCTGGAGCAGATTTGCCTTGAAGAACGGGCAAAAATCCCAGTGGCTAGATGTGCCAAGCTTATAGAGATATACTCCAAGAGACTTACAGCTGTAATTGCTGCAAAAGGTGGCTCTACAAAGTATTGACTTGGGGGGGGGGGTGAACAGTTATGCACGCACAAGTTTTCACAAGTTTAAAAAAAACGTATTTCTTGTTTGTTTCACAATAACAAATATTTTGCATCTTCAAAGTGGTAGGCATGTTGTGTAAGTCAAATGATACAAACCCCCCCAAAAATATATTTTAATTCCTGGTTGAAAGGCAACAAAATAGGAAAAATGCAAAAAGGGGTGATTCGCAAGCCACTGTATATAGAGGTGCAGTTGAAGTCGGAAGTTTACATACACTTAGGTTGGAGTCATTATAACTAGTTGTTCAACCTCTCCACACATTTCTTGTTAACAAACGATAGTTTTGGCAAGTCGGTTAGGACATCTACTTTGTAAATAACACAACTCATTTTTCCAACAATTGTTTGCAGACATATTATTTCACTGTATCACAATTTCAGTGGATCAGAAGTTTACATACACAAAGTTGACTGTGCCTTTAAACAGCTTGGAAAATTCCAGAAAATTATGTCATGGCTTTAGAAGCTTCTGATAGGCTAATCGACCTCATTTGAGTCAATTGGAGGTGTACCCGTGGATGTATTTCAAGGCCTACCTTTAAACTCAGTGCCTCTTTGCTTGACATCATGGCAAAATCAAAAGAAATCAGCCAAGACCTCAGAAAAAAAAATTGTAGACGTCCACAAGTCTAGTTCATCCTTGGGAGCAATTTCCAAATGCTTGAAGGTACATTCATCTGTACATCTGTAAACTCGATGGGACCACGCATCCATCATACCGCTCAGGAAGGAGACGCATTCTGTCTCCTAGAGATTAACGTATTTGGTGCGAAAAGTGCAAATCAATCCCAGAACAACAGCAAAGAACCTTGTGAAGAAGCGGTAGGAAACAAATACAAAAGTATCTATATCCACAGAAAAACAAGTCGTATTGTCGTCTAATTCTGATTATTCCCAAACAGAATATAGACATAATCTGAAAGGCCGCTCAGCAAGGAAGAAGCCACATGCCTATTTATATAATGAATATGAGTTTAGGGGGCTAAAATTATTATTAAATATTAAAGCTTTAAACCTCTCACTAAAAGCTTCACTCATACATAAGTTATACTTAAACCCAAAATGTTTATCCAGTAGATTATTAAGAAAGGCTCATCCTTTGTTCAAAAACGTCTAATTTCCGACGAATTGAAAACAACATTTTGTTTCAGGTATCGCCCTTTCTTAAAAAAGCCATACAAAGCTGGTTACAATTTCAGTTTTATCCTCCAGAATAGATAGAACAAATATTACAACAAATGTTATGGTTAAGCTCAAATATACTGATTAATAAAAAAACATTCGTTATGGAAAAAATATTTTAAAATTATATTATATTTATTAATGATATTAGGAATAGAAACAGAGGAGTTATGTCACATATGCAGCTATCAAAAATATATGTGAATATCTGCTCAATCTAAACTAACAACCAACTGATTGCAGTACTACCCCAAAAATGGAGGAGGCAAGTGGAAAAGAGAGAAGGTTGGGCATTTGTTTGCCTGACATATATTAAAGATACAAATTGGCTGAAAGGAACTGGCATAAATATAAAAATATACCAGTTTCATTTGAGGACAAAAAATTTGATCTCTGCACCATTACAGGTTGTGTCACGCCTTGGTCTTAGTATTTTAGTTTATTAGTTAGTCAGACCAGGGTGTGACATGGGGTTATTATGTATTGTATTTTTGTATTGGGGTTTGTAGTGTTTGGGATTGTAGTTGATTAGGGGTGTGTGTGTGTGTGTGTTTATTAGGTTGGCTGCCTGAGGCGGTTCTCAATCAGAGTCAGGTGCTTCTCATTGTCGCTGATTGGGAACCGTATTTAGGTAGCCTGATTTCGCTTTGCATTTCGTGGGTGATTGTTCCTGTCTCTGTGTAGGTTGCACCAGTCAGGCTGTATTAGGTTTCGTTCTGTTTGTTGTTGTTTTTGTATTTATTAGTTATTCGTGTTAGTTTGTTCGTTTTGTCTTCACTTAATAAACATGAGTAACTTACACGCTGCATTTCGGTCCGACTCTCCTTCAACAAAACAAGAACGCCGTTACAGAATCACCCACCACACTCGGACCGAGCAGCGTGTCAACAGGCAGGAGCAGCGTAAACAGGAGCAGCGTGTTAACAGGCAGCGACAGCTGGAGCAGCAAAGGGAGGAGGAATTATTCGAAGAATGGACATGGGAAGACGTGCTGGATGGTAAAGGTTGCTACACTTGGGAGGAGATATTGGCCGGAAGAAATCGCCTCCCATGGCAACAAGTGGAGGCACTAAGGAGAGAAGAGGCAGCCGGAGATTGGAGCCGACGATACGAGGGAACACGGTTGGCAAGGAAGCCCGAAAAGCAGCCCCAAAAAATGTTTTGGGGGGGGCTATCAGGGAGTATGGCTGCGTCAGGTAGGAGACCTGCGCAATCTCCCTGTGCTTACCGGGGGGCTAGAGAGACCGGGCAGGCACCGTGTTATGCAGTGGTGCGCACGGTGTCCCCAGTGCGGGTGCATAGCCCGGTGCGGTATATTTCAGCTCCGCGTATCGGCCGGGCTAGATTGAGCGTCGAGCCAAATGCTATGAAGCAGGCTCTACGCATCCGTTCTCCAGTGCGTCTCCTTGGGCTGGTTTTCATGGCACCAGCCTTGCGCTCTGTGTCTCCGGTTCGCCTACATAGCCCAGTGCGGGCTATTTCTCCTCACAGCACTGGCAGGGCAACCGAGAGTATTAAACCAGGTAAGGTTGGGCAGGCTCGGTGCTCAAGAGCTCCAGTGCGCCTGCACGGTCCGGTCTATCCAGAACCACCTCCACACCCCAGCCCTCCAGTAGCAGCTCCCCGCACTAGGCTTCCTGTGCGTGTCCTCGGCCAAATACCAACAGTGCCAGCACCACGCATCAGGCCTACAGTGCGCCTCGCCTGTTCAGCGCAGCCAGCGCTTTCTCCCTCTCCTGCGCTGTCGGAGTCTCCCGTCTGTTCAGCGGTTCTAGAGCCTTCCTCCTCTACAACGCTGCCGGAGCCTCCTGTCTGTATACAGCAGCCTGAGCTGCTAGTCTGCATGGAGCAGCTAGTCTGCATGGAGCAGCCAGATCTGCCAGTCAGCCAGACTCTTCCAGATCTGCCAGTCAGCCAGACTCTTCCAGTCAGCCAGACTCTTCCAGTCAGCCAGACTCTTCCAGTCAGCCAGACTCTTCCAGATCTGCCAGTCAACCAGACTCTTCCAGATCTGACAGTCAACCAGACTCTTCCAGATCTGCCGGTCAGCCAGACTCTTCCAGATCTGCCGGTCAACCAGACTCTTCCAGATCTGCCTGTCAGCCAGACTCTTCCAGATCTGCCAGTCAACCAGACTCTTCCAGATCTGCCAGTCAACCAGACTCTTCCAGATCTGCCAGTCAACCAGACTCTTCCAGATCTGCCAGTCAACCAGACCCTTCCAGATCTGCCAGTCAACCAGACTCTTCCAGATCTGCTAGTCAGCCAGGATCCTCCAGTCGGCCAGGATCCGCCAGTCAGCCAGGATCCGCCAGTCAGCCAGGATCCGCCTGTCAGCCAGGATCCGCCAGTCAGCCAGGATCTGCCGGATTCAACTTCCTGGCTGGGCTTCATCTCAGTACTGGGCTTTTTCTCAGTACTGGGCTGCCTCTCAGTGCTGAGCTGCCCCTCAGTCCCGAGCTGCCCCTCAGTCCCGAGCTGCCCCTCAGTCCTGAGCTGCCCCTCTGTCCCGAGCTGTCCCTCAGTCCCGAGCTGTCCCTCAGTCCCGAGCTGCCTCAGTCCCGAGCTGCCCCTCAGTCACGAGCTGCTCCTCTTATGTAGGGTTCTGGGTGAGGACTATTCGGCCATGGTCGGCGGTTAGGGTGGATTATCCATGGACGCGAAGGGGAGGAACAATGACAATTATGGAGTGGGGTCCACGTCCGGAGCTGGAACCGCCACCATGGACAGACGCCCACCCGGACCCTCCCTATGGTTTTGAGGTGCGTTCGGGAGTCCGCACCTTGGGGGGGGGTTCTGTCACGCCTTGGTCTTAGTATTTTGTGTTTTAGTTTATTAGTTAGTCAGACCAGGGTGTGACATGGGGTTATTATGTATTGTATTTTTGTATTGGGGTTTGTAGTGTTTGGGATTGTAGTTGATTAGGGGTGTGTGTGTGTGTGTGTGTGTGTGTGTGTTTATTAGGTTGGCTGCCTGAGGCGATTCTCAATCAGAGTCAGGTGCTTCTCGTTGTCGCTGATTGGGAACCGTATTTAGGTAGCCTGATTTCGCTTTGCATTTCGTGGGTGATTGTTCCTGTCTCTGTGTAGGTTGCACCAGTCAGGCTGTATTAGGTTTCGTTCTGTTGTTTTTTGTATTTATTAGTTATTCGTGTTAGTTCGTTCGTTTTGTCTTCACTTAATAAACATGAGTAACTTACACGCTGCATTTCGGTCCGACTCTCCTTCAACAAAACAAGAACGCCGTTACAGGTTGCAAAATAAATGGGAAGGATTTTCGATGTACCAATTCCATGGCACATGGAACAAAAAACTACACTTGATTTAATTAAGATTTTAAATTTAAAGTATTATATAAAATCACTTCCACCAACAGAATGCATAATTTCAGTCTCAGCTCTGTAGATTTCGCTGCGAAGAGACAGAATCAATAAATAATTTACTCTGGTATTTTTTGTATTTAACCAGGCAAGTCAGTTTAGAACAAACTCTTATTTACAATGACGGCCTACCAGGGAAAAGTGCCTTATTTCAGGGGAGAATGAGAGATTTTTTCAAATCTGTTTGTGTTACAAGCAAACCAGTTGATTGCAATGAAACCAAACATGGAAAAGTCATGTTTTGTGTGTGTATATACCTCAAATGTGTCATCGAAAATGCAATGAGACAAAATTCACGACACAAGCGGTTCACAAAATGTTTCGTGTTAGGCTATAAAAATGGATTTTATCAAACAAAAGACCATTCATTGTGTAACAATGAGCATTGGAATTGCAAACAGAGGAAGATCGTCAAAGGTAAGTGATTTATTTTGTTACGCCTGTGCTGGTTGAAATAGTTGTTATTTATGGGGCTCTATCCTCAGATAATCGCATAGTATCCTTTCGCAGTAAATCCTTTTTTAAATCTGACAACGCAGTTGCATTAGCAAGATTCTAGGCTTTCGAAACATGTGAGACACTTCTACTTTCATGAATGTTTAATGTGACTATTTACGTAGCGATCACTGTATGTTGTTGAATTTCATCCCACTAACGGGTTCTGTGCACAGATAGGTTAACCTTTTATAACTAGGGGGCCCTATTTAAATTTTTGGATGAAAAACGTTCCTGTTTTAAACAAGATATTTTGTCACGAAAAGATGCTCGACTATGCATATAATTGACAGCTTTGGAAAGAAAACACTCTGATGTTTCCAAAACTGCAAAGATATTGTCTGAGTGCGACAGAACTGATGTTACAGGAAAAAAAACAGATAAAAATCCAATCAGGAAGTGCCGCATTTTTTAAAACCGCCTCATGGCAATGACTCCTTATATGGCTGTGGAGGAGCTAGGAGTCAGCTTACGTTTTCCACCTTTTCCCCAAGGTGTCTGCAGCATTGTGACGTATTTGTAGGCATATCATTGGAAGATTGACCATAAGAGACTACATCTACCAGGTGGTCGCTTGGTGTCCTCCGTCGCAATTATTGCGTAATCTCCAGCTGCAGTATTTTTCCGTTTGCCTCTGATGAGAAACCAACAGCCACAAATGATTTTTCATCGAATAGAATTGTGAAAAACACCTTGAGGATTGATTCTAAACAACGTTTGCCATGTTTCTGTTGATATTATGGAGCTAATTTTGAAAAAAGTTTGGCGTTGAAGTGACTGCATGTTTGTTCTTTTTTCTTAGCCAAACGTGATGAACAAAACGGAGCTATTTCTCTTCTCTTCTATTTCTCTTCTCTCACAAATAATCTTTTTGGAAAAAATGAACATTTGCTATCTAACTGAGAGTCTCCTCATTGAAAACATCCGAAGTTCTTCAAAGGTAAATGAATTTATTTGAATGCTTTTCTTGTTTTTGTGAAAATGTTGCCTGCTGAATGCTAGGCTTCATGCTATGCTAGGCTATCAATACTCTTCCACAAAGGCTTGTGTAGCTTTGGTTGAAAAGCATATTTTGAAAATCTGAGATGACAGTGTTGTTAACAAAAGGCTAAGCTTGTGTTTCAATATATTATTTCATTTCATTTGCGATTTTCATGAATAGGAAACGTTGCGTTAGGGTAATGAGTTTGAGGCTATGATTATGCTCCCGGATACAGAAAGTGTAGGCTCATTCCTGGCGCATTCACAGCCAAAAAGTAGACATTGGAACACAGCGCATTCAAAATCTGGGGCACTTCCTGTATGAAATTTCATCTTGATTTTGCCTGTAGCATTAGTTCTGTGGCACACACAGACAATATCTTTGCAGTTTTGGAAACGTCAGAGTGTTTTCTTTCCAAAGCTGTCAATTATATGCATAGTCGAGCATCATTTCGTGACAAAATATCTTGTTTAAAACGGGAACATTTTTTTATCCAAAAATTAAAAGAGCGCCCCCTATATCGAAGAAGTTAAGACTTGTGCTTGGTTCGCAGATAGAACCTCTACTTACACATCATCATCTGCACATCTATCACTCCAGTGTTAATGCAAAATTGTAATTATTTCGCATCTGGCCAAGTTATTGCCTTACCCACCTACTCTTCCACATTTACACATACTGTCCATAGATTTTTTTCTATTGACTGTATGTTTGTTTACATGTTGTTTTTGTTGCACTGCTTTGCTTTATCTTGCCCAGGTCGCAGTTGTAAATGAGATCTTGTTCTCAACTGGCCTACCTGGTAAAATAAAGGTGAAATAAAAAAATATATACAAACATATCGCCAAGTTCAAATGGGTTTATACAGATACACAACTTGGAATTGACTTGAGACTCGGCCCGTTCTACTTGTGACTCGACTTGGGATTCGTACCTTCTGACTTGTGACTTACTTGTGACTCAAATAATAGTGACTTGGTCCCACCTCTGGATTACAGTCTTACTCAATATTGTTAGACATGGTAGTGGATGAGGTGAGTTTCCTCTGAACAATGTAAAGATCTTGTGCATTTGGATGTAAACCCAAATCCAGCGCTACAGTGCCTTGCGAAAGTATTCAGCCCCCTTGAACTTTGCAACCTTTTGCCACATTTCAGGCTTCAAACATAAAGATATAAAACTGTATTTTTTGTGAAGAATCAACAACAAGTGGGACACAATCATGAAGTGGAACGACATTTATTGGATATTTCAAACTTTTTTAACAAATCAAAAACTGAAAAATTGGGCGTGCAGAATTATTCAGCCCCTTTACTTTCAGTGCAGCAAACTCTCTCCAGAAGTTCAGTGAGGATCTCTGAATGATCCAATGTTGAACTAAATGACTAATGATGATAAATACAATCCACCTGTGTGTAATCAAGTCTCCGTATAAATGCACCTGCACTGTGATAGTCTCAGAGGTCCGTTAAAAGCGCAGAGAGCATCATGAAGAACTAGGAACCAGGCAGGTCCGAGATACTGTTGTGAAGAAGTTTAAAGCCGGATTTGGATACAAAAAGATTTCCCAAGCTTTAAACATCCCAAGGAGCACTGTGCAAGCGATAATGTTGAAATGGAAGGAGTATCAGACCACTGCAAATCTACCAAGACCTGGCCGTCCCTCTAAACTTTCAGCTCATACAAGGAGAAGACTGATCAGAGATGCAGCCAAGAGGCCCATGATCACTCTGGATGAACTGCAGAGATATACAGCTGAGGTGGGAGACTCTGTCCATAGGACAACAATCGGTCGTATATTGCACAAATCTGGCCTTTATGGAAGTGACAAGAAGAAAGACATTTCTTAAAGATATCCATAAAAAGTGTAGTTTAAAGTTTGCCACAAGCCACCTGGGAGACACACCAAACATGTGGAAGAAGGTGCTCTGGTCAGATGAAACCAAAATTGAACTTTTTGGCAACAATGCAAAACGTTATGTTTGGCGTAAAAGCAACACAGCTCATCACAATGAACACACCACCCCCACTGTCAAACATGGTGGTGGCAGCATCATGGTTTGGGCCTGCTTTTCTTCAGCAGGGACAGGGAAGATGGTTAAAATTGATGGGAAGATGGATGGAGCCAAATACAGGACCATTCTGGAAGAAAACCTGATGGAGTCTGCAAAAGACCTGAGACTGGGACGGAGATTTGTCTTCCAACAAGACAATGATCCAAAACATAAAGCAAAATCTACAATGGAATGGTTCAAAAATAAACATATCCAGGTGTTAGAATGGCCAAGTCAAAGTCCAGACCTGAATCCAATCGAGAATCTGTGGAAAGAACTGAAAACTGCTGTTCACAAATGCTCTCCATCCAACCTCACTGAGCTCGAGCTGTTTTGCAAGGAGGAATGGGAAAAAATTTCAGTCTCTCGATGTGCAAAACTGATAGAGACATACCCCAAGCGACTTACAGCTGTAATCGCAGCAAAAGGTGGCGCTACAAAGTATTAACTTAAGGGGGCTGAATAATTTTGCATGCCCAATTTTTCAGTTTTTGATTTGTTAAAAAAGTTTGAAATATCCAATAAATGTCGTTCCACTTCATGATTGTGTCCCACTTGTTGTTGATTCTTCACAAAAAAATACAGTTTTATATCTTTATGTTTGAAGCCTGAAATATGGCAAAAGGTTGCAAAGTTCAAGGGGGCCGAATACTTTCGCAAGGCACTGTATATACAGTCCATTATATACAAATGGCTGACATGATATATTCATCATAAATACAATAAATTGTAAGTCATTTCAAAAGTTCTAAATATCCCTAAAAGCTATTCTTGATAAGGATATTATAGATAATACAATCACATAGATGAAACAGTCACAGACACAGGTCAGTGGCTCTGATGCACATCTGATGTACGGTGCATCATCTGTCTGAAATTTCCTAGAAACTGCACACCATTACTAACTGAATCCAACAAAAAATTCCTCTTTTGTATAATTTCCTTTCTCATTTTAACTGTTACACAGGCTACCACAAGTGTGTTGTATACGATTAGATAAAAGTTTCACTATCTGTCTAATTTCTATTAATTTTCTACGGTTGCAACTTTTTAAAGATATTTCCGTGTGAGGAAGCAGTCTGCCCCAGGTCAGGGGAAATGTGAAACCTATGCTGTAAAAAGTATTTTGTACTCTGGTATCTTTTAACCCTAAGGGTGGGAATATTATTTTTTCCATTTACCTGTCTCAAAAAATACAGTTTTTCAATGTGATATGCTCACTATCACAGGTCTCTGAAATTATGTGTCAGTCTTCCTACTCTGATAGGATTCTGCACCGAAAGCAGGTCTGTCAGGAGTCTGCAGAAGATGCAAAAGGCTGCTCATGACACTACTACTCAGGTCCTCAGTCTCCCATCGAGGGAAGGACTACATGTACTGCAGAGGTGCCGCCTTTATGATGCATTCATGCACAAGTTGGAACTAAGAAACTCTGAAATATCCAACTTGGAAACAGAGGATGCAACAATGCTACCCGAGTTTCCAACTCATATTTAACACTCTGGTTATAAACTGTTTTGGATGTCGGAGGTTCTGAGTTTATACGTGTTTTAATACAAAAAATTAAACATATGTGAATGCAAACAATTTAGTTGACACACTGTATATTCGCTAACTCTGATATGGAGAGAATGTGGTATGACTTCCTCTGACATGGAGAAATAATAGTAAAAAATATTATGAGTTTTTCTGGCATTGCTCATTACTAATCAGGGTCAATCACCCATGCAACATGATGACCAACCATGGGCTTCATTTCATCAAGGAAGAAATCAACAGTGCTGATGAAGCAAACACAGGGCATTAACATTTTCACACATGAGTTCCAGCTAACCGTCTCTAACCGTCGCCCCTGCATGAGTTTTTTCATGCGTGTGATGTCAGAATACTCTCACTGTTCCAAAATGTGAATGTTACACAACAGGACAGTTCGTTACCCATGCTGCCCTCAAACCAAGGCAAGCTGACTGCTAATTATCAATAGGCTATGTTTCAACTTGTCAATTTCAAATTATTTTCTAACAAGTTTTATTTTCTAACAATTTGAATTGAGGTGTGTTCCGCCTCCTCGTTAATTTGCATAATAAGTATTCCATTTCACTATGCACAAACAATTTATGGTTGAGACTTTACTGAACAGACAAACTTCTCTCTTCAACTTGAGCCCAAGCACTTCCCGAGTGTTTACCCAGATCAAATATGAAGACATTGCGCATCTCTAGTCAGAACAGGCCTAACACAAACATTTTCCCCCACCCCATTTTCTGGCTGGCACTTGCATTGCCTTCATGGTTGTTTGTCTTACAAATTGGACTTTGGACATGTGTGCGTTCCTATCAAAATAAGTAGCTTACTTTCTGTATAACCTGTTTATGCTGTAGCACACCATATGTATGTGTCACGCCTTGGTCTTAGTATTTTGTGTTTTAGTTAATTAGTTGGTCAGGCCAGGGTGTGACATGGGTTTATTGTTTGTTGTAATTCTTAGTGGGGTTTTTTAGTTATTGGGATTGTAGCTGATTAGGGGTGTGTGTTACATAGGTTTGGCTGCCTGAGGCGGTTCTCAATCAGAGTCAGGTGATTCTCGTTGTCTCTGATTGGGAACCGTATTTAGGTAGCCTGGGTTTCACTTTGTATTTCTTGGGTGATTGTTCCTGTCTCTGTGTAGTTTCACCAGATAGGCTGTACTTAGGTTTCACGGTCCGTTTTGTTGTTTTGTATTTTGTCTCAGTATTTTCATGTATTCGTCATTTGTTTCATTAAACAACATGAGTAACCAACACGCTGCATTTCGGTCCGACTCTCTTTCGACAAAGAACGTCGTTACAGTATGTATGGATCATAATGTATTTACTGTTTTATTAACATGTTTTCAAGTACTGGTGACAAATCGTGAATTCTGATACTTGCAATGATTGTAATGGACGCATATGATGTGTGTAAAATACTATAATGTTGTTCTGATTATGATGAGCTAATGCTAAGCTATTTCCTGGCTATGTGTGGTGCCATGTTTGTTGACAGAATACAATGCATTCTGTTTGTCACGTTAGCGTCTGTCAGACCAAAGATGTAATCCGACCCTCTCTGCTTAGTCAACGCCATTTTACATGCTGTTGTTGTCTCACCTACTGTTTTAGCTAGCTATCCCAATCAACACCTGTGAATACTGTATGCCTCGCTGTATGTCTCTCTCAAATGTCAATATGCCCTGTATACTGTTGTTCAGGTTAGTTATCATTGTTTTAGTTTACAATGGAGCCCCTAGTTCCACTCTTCATACCCCTGATACCTCATTTGTCCCACCTCCCACACATGCGGTGACCTCACCCATTACAACCAGCATGTCTAGAGATACAACCTCTCTTATCATCACCCATTGCTTGGGATTACGTCCGCTGTACCCGCACCCCACCATATCCCTGTCTGCGCATTATGCCCTGAATATATTCTACCATGCCCAGAAATCTGCTCCTTTCATTGTCCCCAACGCTCGAGGCGACCAGTTTTGATAGCCTTTAGCCGCACCCTCATACTACTCCTCCTCTGTTCCGCGGGTGATGTGGAGGTAAACCCAGGCCCTGCATGTCCCCAGGCACCCTCATTTGTTGACTTCTGTGATCGAAAAAGCCTTGGTTTCATGCATGTCAACATCAGAAGCCTCCTCCCTAAGTTTGTTTTACTGACTGCTTTAGCACACTCTGCTAACCCTGATGTCCTTGCCGTGTCTAAATCCTGGCTCAGGAAGGCTAACAAAAATTCTGAGATTTCCATACCCAACTGTAACAATTTCCGTCAAGATAGAACTGCCAAAGGGGGAGGAGTTGCAGTCTACTGCAGAGATAGCCTGCAAAGTAATGTCATACTTTCCAGGTCCATACCCAAACCGTTCGAACTACTAATTAAAAAAATTACTCTCTCCAGAAATAAGTCTCTCACTGTTGCCGCCTGCTACCGACCCCCCTCAGCTACCAGCTGTGCCCTGGACACCATTTGTGAATTGATCGTCCCCCATCTAGCTTCAGAGTTTGTTCTGTTAGGTGACCTAAACTGGGATATGCTTAACACCCCGGCAGTCCTACAATCTAAGCTAGATGCACTCAATCTACACCAGGTACAACCCTAAATCTGTAAACGAGGGCACCCTCAAAGACGTCATCCTGACCAACTGGCCCTCCAAATACCCCTCCGCTGTCTTCAACCAGGATCTCAGCGATCACTGCCTCATTGCCTGTATCCGCTACGGATCCGCAGTCAACCGACCACCCCTCATCACTGTCAAACGCTCCCTAAAAACACTTCTGTGAGCAGGCTTTTTTAATCGAACTGGCCCGGGTACCCTGGAAGGATATTGACCTTATCCCGTCAGTTGAGGATGCCTGGTCATTCTTTAAAAGTAACTTCCTCACCATTTTAGATAAGCATGCTCCGTTCAAAAAATGCAGAACTAAGAACAGATATAGCCCTTGGTTCACTCCAGACCCGACTGCCCTCGACCAGCACAAAAACATCCTGTGGCGGACTGCAATAGCATTGAATAGTCCCCGCGATATGCAACTGTTCAGGGAAGTCAGGAACCAATACACTCAGTCAGTCAGGAAAGCAAAGGCCAGCTTCTTCAGGCATAAATTTGCATCCTGTAGCTCTAACTCCAAAAAGTTCTGGGACACTGAAGTCCATGGAGAACAAGAGCACCTCCTCCCAGCTGCCCATTGCACTGAAGCTAGGTAACACGGTCACCACGATAAATCCATGATTATCGAAAACTTCAACAAGCATTTCTCAACGGTTGGCCATTTCTTCCTCCTGGCTACTCCAACCTCGACCAACAGCCCCCCCCGCAGCTACTCACCCAAGCCTCTCCAGGTTCTCCTTTACCCGAATCCAGATAGCAGATGTTCTGAAAGAGCTGCAAAACCTGGACCCGTACAAATCAGCTGGGCTTGACAATCTGGGCCCTCTATTTCTAAAACTGTCCGCCGCCATTGTCGCAACCCCTATTACCAGCCTGTTCAACCTCTCTTTCATATCGTCTGAGATCCCCAAGGATTGGAAAGCTGCCGCAGTCATCCCCCTCTTCAAAGGGGGAGACACCCTGGACCCAAATTGTTACAGACCTATATCCATCCTGCCCTGCCTATCTAAGGTTTTTGAAAGCCAAGTCAACAAACAGGTCACTGACCATCTCAAATCCCACCGTACCTTCTCCGCTGTGCAATCTGGTTTCCGAGCCAGTCACAGATGCACCTCAGCCACGCTCAAGGTACTAAATGACATCATAACCGCCATCGAAAAAACACAGTACTGTGCGGCAAACTATATAGACCTTGCCAAGGCTTTCGACTCTGTCAATCACCATATTCTTATCGGCAGACTCAGTAGCCTTGGTTTTTCTGATGACTGCCTTGCCTGGTTCACCAACTACTTTGCAGACCGAGTTCAGTGTGTCAAATCGGAGGCCATGCTGTCCAGTCCTCTGGCAGTCTCTATGGGGGTGCCACAGGGTTCAATTCTCGGGCCGACTCTTTTCTCTGTATATATCAATGATGTTTCTCTTGCTGCGGGCGATTCCCTGATCCACCTCTACGCAGACGACACCATTCTGTATACCTCCGGCCCGTCCTTTGACACTGTGCTATCTAGCCTCTAAACAAGCTTCAATGCCATACAACACTCCTTCCGTGGCCTCCAACTGCTCTTAAACGCTAGTAAAACCAAATGCATGCCGTTCTCTGCCTGCACCCGCACGCCCGACTAGCATCACCACCCTGGATGGTTCCGACCTAGAATATGTGGACATCTATAAGTAACTAGGTGTCTGGCTAGACTGTAAACTCTCCTACCAGACTCATATCAAACAAATCTAGAATCGGCTTTCTATTCCGCAACAAAGCCTCCTTCACTCACGCCGCCAAACTTACCGTAGTAAAACTGACTGTCCTACCGATCCTCAACTTCAGCGATGCATCTACAAAATAGCTTCCAATACTCTACTCAGCAAACTGGATGCAGTTTATCACAGTGCCATCCGTTTTGTTACTAAAGCACCTTATACCACCCACCACTGTGACCTGTATGCTCTAGTCGGCTGGCCCTTGCTACATATTCGTCGCGAGACCCACTGGCTCCAGGTCATCTACAAGTCCATGCTAGGTAAAGCTCCGCCTTATCTCAGTTCACTGGTCACGATGGCAACACCCACCCGTAGCACGCGCTCCAGCAGGTGTATCTCACTGATCATCCCTAAAGCCAACACCTCATTTGGCCGCCTTTCGTTCCAGTTCTCTGCTGCCTGTGACTGGAACGAATTGCAAAAATCGCTGAAGTTGGAGACTTTTATCTCCCTCACCAACATCTGCTATCTGAGCAGCTAACCGATCCCTGCAGCTGTACATAGTCTATCGGTAAATAGCCCACCCAATTTTACCTACCTCATCCCCATACTGTTTATTTTTATTTACTTTTCTGCTCTTTTGCACACCAATATCTCTATCTGTACATGACCATCTGATCATTTATCACATTTATCAAAATTATAATTATCCGCCTACCTCCTCATGCCTTTTGCACACAGTGTATATAGGCTCTCTTTTTTCTACTGTGTTATTGACTTTTTAATTGTTTACTCCATGTGTAACTCTGTGTTGTCTGTTCACACTGCTATGCTTTATCTTGGCCAGGTCGCAGTTGCAAATGAGAACTTGTTCTCAACTAGCTTACCTGGTTAAATAAAGTTGAAATTAAAAAAAATGTAAAAAATCACAAAGGTTAGTTCACTCGACTGACTTTTTGTGCTTTCAAGACAACTGTGACGTCAATGATCTTCAGTTCAGAAAGTCGGAGTTTTAGAAAGAGGCCCGAGTTCCCGAGTTGGAATTCTGAATTGAAGGACCATTCAAAACTTTTTTTTCCTTCGAGTTCCGAGTTGTTTTGATTGTGGTATCAGATCGAAACTTTGGTACCTCAGGGTTGCCAGCTCAGATCCCCCTTTCCAAGGGGGTTATTTTGATTTATATATCTTATATAACCTTCTCTTGTGTTTGTCTCCCATTTATTGATAAATTACCCATCATAGTAGTATATTATATATTATATCCCCCCACGATACCTTCCCCCATTTCTACCCCCCACAGACTTACAAACCCCCCTAAAATCGTTTCAGCCCTGTTTACCTTTTGTGCTATGGGTAGGCTTGGCAGTAGGCTAGTATTTGATGTGATGATCTGTGAGGTTAAACATTTTATTTGCTTTGTGATTTGTCAAAAAACGACTTGTCAACATGTGCTCCGGTTCTTGTATACACTGTAACAAGTACATCAATGTTTTGTAATATGCTGAAAAGTGTCTAAACAAAGTAAATATTTTTTAGGCCATGAGCGAAGCCATCTTTGACTTTGTTTATTTGTATTTTATAGTGAATGGCATTCTGGGATTAGGGTATTTTCACTTGTCAAACTTAAACAAACATGGCTGCCATCATAAAGAATTTAGCTGCTGTTAGCTTAGCTGACATGCATTTATTTTCTAAACAGCATTACATTAGTCTCTTTCGTCTCACCATTATGGTCTGCTACTTTGAGGACGATCAGCTGTCCGTCCTGTCTCCCTGTAGCGCTGTCTTAGGTGTCTCACTGTATGGACATTGCAATTTATTGCCCTGGCCATATCTGCAGTCCTCATGCCTCCTTGCAGCAGGCCTAAGGCACGTTCACGCAGATGAGCAGGGACCGTAGGCATCTTTCTTTTGGTGTTTTTCAGAGTCAGTAGAAAGGCCTCTTTAGTGTCCTACATTTTCATAACTGTGACCTACCGTCTGCCTACCGTCTGTAAACTGTTAGTGTCTTAATGACTGTTCCACAGGTGCATGTTCATGAATTGTTTATGGTTCATTGAACAATCAGGGGAAACAGTGTTTAAACCCTTTACAATGAATATCTGTGTAGTTGTTTGGATTTGTACAAAATATCTTTGTAAGACAGGGTCCTGAAAAGGGACGCTTCTTTTTTTGCTGAGTTTACATGAAGGCAGGGTAAAGTGACTAGACATCAGGATAGATAATACCAAGAGTAAAATAAAGAACAGAGTAGCAGCAGCATATAATGAGTGTAAAAGTGTGTGTGTATGTGTGTTTGCTTCCAAGGCAAACAAGTGTGTCGCGTAGAGCACTTAAATAAGCATAATCCCAAACTACTATGAATAATTCCATTCATACACATATTTCTATAACATACAGTTAGGGCTATGTTTTTACAATCGCAGATGCAATATGTAACTTTTTGGGCAACTGACCAAATTCACATAGAATGTGAGTTATTGATCTGTCTTTCTCAGTGAAAGCATGTTTTAGAAATGGTAGATCTATTCTATGTGCGTTATTTTTATGCATCCTTTTCTTATAGGTGCATTATGCAGAAATGCTTCACCATTTACTGGTTGCTAAAATTCTATACTGAACAAAAATATAAACAAAACATGTAAAGTGTTGGTCCCATGTTTCATGTGCTGAAATAAAAGATCCCAGAAATGTGCCATTTACACAAAAAGCTTATTTCTCTCAAATCGTGTGCACAAATGTATTTACGTGCCTGGAAATGAACATTTCTCATTTGCTAAAATAATCCATGCACCTGATTAAACAGAATGATCATTACAAAGGTGCACCTTGTGCTGGGGACAATAAAAGGCCACTCTAAAATGTGCAGTTTTGTCATACAACACAATGCCACTAAGTTTTGAGGGAGAGTGCAATTGACATTTTGACTGGAGGAATTTCATGTTCATTTCTTTACCATAAGCCACCTCCAACTTCGCTTTAGAGAATTTGGCAGTACATCCAACCAGCCTCACAACCGCAGACCACGTGTAACCACGACAGCCCAGGACCTCTATATCCGGCTTCTTCACCTGTGGGATTATCTGTGACCCACCACCTGGACAGCTGATTAAACTGAGGAGTATTTCTGTCTGTAATAAAGCCCTTTTGTGGGGAAAACTTATTCTGATTGGCTCCCCAGTGGGTGGGCCTATGCCCTCCCAGGCCCACCCATGTCTGCACCCCTGCCCTGTCATGTGAAATCCATAGATTAAGGCCTGATTTCCTTCAACTCAGTAATCGTTAAAATTGTTGCATGTTGCTTTAATATTTTTGTTATGTATAATAGTTTGCCTAGTTTCAGTTTGTGTGAGAACTGTGAAATACAGTACATTTTCCATAACCAGAAATATTGTATTTCCAGCTGTTTGAAGCTGGTGTACAAAATCTATAGCAAAAGACGCAAAAACTAAACTTAAGAACACAAAGCATAGAAATAGAGGACATGCTTTCAATGAGAATGACAGATCTATAAATCACACCTCTATGTGAATTTGGTCGAGTCATCCAAAAAGTAACATATTGTAGCTTTAAGTTTAGTTTTTCAGTCTTTTACTTTGGGTCTTGTACACCAGCTTCAAACAGCTGAAAATACAATATTTTGGGTTAATTGAAAATATACTTCACAGCGGTTTAGATGGTACAATGATTCTCTACGCTACACATTGCTTGTTTTGTCACGTACACTGAAATTAGGCCAACTATTGGAATTTTAGCAACCAGGAGATTGCGGACCGAATTCGGCATGTTGCACCTTTAAGGGGGAAACACAAATACCAAGAGATATAGAATTCAGTGTTGTTGTGCTGTAATACTTTCTTTCATCCTGTGCCTGTGCGGACAGGTAGGTATTACTAGCCAGATGCAGAATGCAATCTCTTGTGCTTTGAATACAATCCCAAAATCACATCTGTCGAAGATTAGAAAAAGTACTGAGTGAATTCCCGTCCCTCCTCTTTGCTCCCCTAAGAACTAAACTAAGGAGGGACGGGCATTCACTCAGTACTTTTTCTAATCTTCGACAGATGTGATTTTGGGATTGTATTCAAAGCACAAGAATAGCTTGTCACCAGCTACTCCACAGTAAGGTTATTACATTCTTCATTTTCTTTGCGAATGAAAAAGTATTAGGAGAGACAAAACAACATTACAGGTGTTCTGCTTTCATGTTGGATTATGTGACAGTTTGGTTGGACGCTGATATTTGTCCGCCAACTGTGATTCCATATCAATATCATAATAATCACATCACGTTAGGCCCATTGGTATTTGAAAAAAGAAAACAAACAAGCTTCAGGCTTTTATTATGTCAGTTATTATTGGGGCAGGGCTGGGTGTTATAAACTGTTATGACATATGCTATGTCATTCTCATGACAGTGTTATGTATCATGGCCCTGTGTCAGCCTCTCCATCAAAGGCTTATTAACGATTCTTAAAAACACTTTACTTAAAACATCCAGGTATAATGCTTTAAAAACGTGTTAGAAGCATGTACTGTATGAGCCTTTACAATATCTTATAAACTGGGTAGCTTGGATTCTGGATGCTGATTGTCTGAAAGCTATTGTATATCAGACGTTATAAACTGCGTGGTTAGAGCCCTGAATGCTGATTGGCTGACAGCCGTGGTATATTAGACCGTATACCACGGGTATGACAAAGCATTTATTTTTAATGATCTAATTACTTTGGAAACCAGTTTATAATAGCAATAAGGCACCTCGGGGCTTTGTGGTATATGCACAATATACCACGGCTAAGTGCTGTATCCAGGCACTCCGCAACAAGAACAGCCCTTAGCCGTGGTATATTGGCCATATACCACACCCCATCGGGCCTTATTGCTTAAATATACCACAGGTATGACGCAAAAATGACTTGTTTATTGTTCTAATTATGTTGGTAAGTTTATAATAGCAAGTGTTTGTGCTATATGGCCAATATACCACGTCTAAGTGTTGTATCCAGGCACTCTGTGTTGTGTCTTGCCTAAGAACAGCCCCTTGGCGTGTTATATTGGCCATATATTTATATCATCACACTTCCTTAGGCTTTATTGCTTAGTTATATAAGGCTTATGATATGTCATGTATTTCTATGCATACCATGCAATACAACATTATTTATAGTACTGTAGCATTTACCTGCTTCCACTGCCATCACAGTAATGTTGTGCCAGCCAGCCGTCTCTCGGTCCAGAATATTGCCCAGCGTGATGGCACCCGACACTGGATCAATGTGGAAGATCTGATCCTGGTCCGTACTCTGGTCAATAGAGTACCTGGTAGGGAGAGTGAGAAAAAAGGGGAATACATAATTGAATGGGGAGTCCATCTGCAATACTTTTTTAGTGGCGCCCTAACACTGTGGCCCATGGGGATATTGCCAGTTGCATTTGACACCAGGTTATGGCTTCACATTAGCATTTTCAAGTGGGAAACTGTGAGCCAGATTCAGAGGACGATGAAAATAATGATGCATTTAGCCAATGTGCTTGTTTCCCTACTGCACCTTTGTCCCCAAACATGTCTGCTGTTTCAGCCCTTGCTGGAGAAAAAACATTATAATTAATATTTAATGCTGCACTCCAATGAAACCAAAATACATTTGCACATCCTTGTGGTTGGCTACTCAAGGACCATTCAGGAGAGTACAGAGCCAACAAAATACGATGAGTAGTTTCTCTTCTTTTTCAGCAGTCTTGTATGCCCATTGGGACTTTAATTAAATATTATGAGGATCATCAGTTTCATTTTCTACCTTTTCCACAAAAAGCTCATCAAAGGGATTGGTCGGGTCTTTGTACATGCCATATAAGATTGCCAAAACTGCTACAGTGAGATGAGCTTCTTATAGTCGAGGTTTGGAGAGCATACTGCATCCACAGTTAGATTATTCTAGTCATATTACATTAGTCTGCCTGTTCTACATGTAACATTTTTTGTCATTTAGCAGATGCTCTTATCCAGAGCGACTTACAGTTACTGCATTCATATTAAGATAGCTAAGTGGGACAACTACATATCACAGGCATATAAAGTACACTTTTCCTCAATAAAGTAGTTACGGGGGGGGGGGGGGTCAAGTGCATCTGCTGGTTCAGGTTTTCATTTCTTATTTTAGAGATGAGGAGGAGGATGATTTAAGATTTGAAGAGGTAGGGTTTCCGATGTCTTCAGGAAGATGGGCAGGGACTCTGCTGTCCTAGCTTCAGGGGGAAGCTGGTTCCACCATTTGGGTGCCAGAACAGAGAAGAGCTTGGACTGAGCTGAGCAGGCGCTGCCCTGCCATAGGGGTTTTGATGGCCAAGAGACCTGAGGTGGCAGAACGGAATGTAGGGTTTGAGCATAGTCTGAACGTAGGGAGAGGCAGTTCCTCGTGCTGTTCCGTAGGTTCTGAATCTGAATCGAGCCTGTAATGTTTATACCAAACATACTATATTAATAAGCGGTATTACTAAACTTGAAACTTGAGATCATTAAAATATGTTTTATTTATGCAAGAATTGGGAATAAACTGTGACACCTACACAATAATGATGTAAATTACATACAATTACAGTGGGGCAAAAAAGTATTTAGTCAGCCACCGATTGTGCAAGTTCTCCCACTTAAAAAGATGAAAGAGGCCTGTAATTGTTATCATAGGTCCACTTCAACTATGACAGACAAAATGATGAAAAAAAATCCAGAAAATCACATTGTAGGATGTTTTATGAATTTATTTGCAAATTATGGTGGAAAATAAGTATTTGGTCACCTACAAACAAGCAAGATTTATGGCTCTCACAGACCTGTAGCGTCTTCTTTAAGAGGCTCCTCTGTCCTCCACTCGTTACCTCTATTAATGGCACCTGTTTGAACTTATTATCAGTATAAAAGACACCTGTCCACAACCTCAAACAGTCACACTCCAAACTCCACTATGGCAAAGACCAAAGAGCTGTCAAAGGACACCAGAAACAAAACTGTAGACCTGCACCAGGCTGGGAAGACTGAATCTGCAATAGGTAAACAGCTTGGTTTGAAGAAATCAACTGTGGAAGCAATTATTAGGAAATGGAAGACATACAAGACCACTGATAATCTCCCTCAATCTGGGGCTCCACGCAAGATCTCACCCCGTGGGGTCAAAATGATCACAAGCACGGTGAGCAAAAATCCCAGAACCACAGGGGGGGATTTAGTGAATGACCTGAGAGCTGGGTCCAAAGTAACAAAGCCTACCATCAGTAACACACTACGCTGCCAGGGACTCAAATCCTGCAGTGTCAGACGTGTCCCCCTGCTTAAGCTAGTACATGTCCAGGCCCATCTGAAGTTTGCTAGAGAGCATTTGGATGATCCAGAAGAAGATTGGGAGAATGCCATATGGTCAGATAAAACCAAAATAGAACTTTTTGGTAAAAACTCAACTCGTCGTGTTTGGAGGACAAAGAATTCTCAGTTGCATCCAAATAACACCATACCTACTGTGAAGCATGGGGGTGGAAACATCATGCTTTTCTGCAAAGGGACCAGGACGACTGATCCATGTAAAGGAAAGAATGAATGGGGCCATGTATCGTGAGATTTTCAGTGAAAACCTCCTTCCATCAGCAAGGACATTGAAGATGAAACGTGGCTGGGTCTTTCAGCATGACAATGATCCCAAACACACCGCCCGGGCAACGAAGGAGCGGCTTCGTAAGAAGCATTTCAAGGTCCTGGAGTGTCCTAGCCAGTCTCCAGATCTCAACCCCATAGAAAATCTTTGGAGGGAGTTGAAAGTCCGTGTTGCCCAGCAACAGTCCCAAAACATCACTGCTCTAGAGGAGATCTGCATGGAGGAATAGGCCAAAATACCAGCAACAGTGTGTGAAAACCTTGTGAAGACTTACAGAAAACGTTTGACCTCTGTCATTGTCAACAAAGGGTATATAACAAAGTATTGAGATGAACTTTTGTTATTGACCAAATACTTATTTTCCACCATAATTTGCAAATAAATTCATTAAAAATCCTACAATGTGATTTTCTGGATTTTTTTTCTCATTTTGTCTATCATAGTTGAAGTGTACCTATGATGAAAATTACAGGCCTCTCTCATCGTTTTAAGTGGGAGAACTTGCACAATTGGTGGCTGACTAAATACTTTTTTGCCCCCACTGTATATTTCGGCATTCGAAAGTGATATTGTAGGTGTTGAGGCGAAAGTGTGTGGATGTTAGCAATGCATTCTATAGCAATTGCAATTGTTAGCACTCTAATATATTCATGGAGAAGTACACATTTCCAGAAAACTGGAAAGCACTAATAAGATACTGTATGCCACTAAATTGTTTTGACAACACAACTACCCATACACATCAGTTTCAAGACGCCATTACATCTTCCCCAGTCGATAAAGAGCCAAACAAAGAAAAGCTTGGTCAGCTTTTGTGTCCAGATGCTGTATTCATTCCTCTGGGCCTCTTAACCCCTTGGTACAGCTAGTACCAGGCAGTGGCCACCAATGCCCAGTTGGTGTAGGGTGGCAGGGGTGTGGGAGAGTGATGTCCCCTGGGCACCGGGCACCTGGGTTAGTTCCATCCAATAGAGATGATTAAAGTGGTACAGATGGGCACGGCACCGCGCCAACACTCAGGCGGCGGCACTTCCATTGTGTTGTACTTTGTTACACCTGGAGCACTTTCAGTTCAGCCTCATGCATTTTTAATACAGGTAATTTGAACAGCCTGTGTGAGTCGGTGTACGTGAAGCTCTGTTCATCGCACTTGACTAGCCTCTTTTATTCTTCCACCAAAGACCTAAGAGGCTCTGGCACAAAATAATAGAATTTTGCTCATAAATAGGGATCTGATCGAACTCAAAGCCGCGTGAGATATTGATGAACCCTCTAGCACGGTCATCAGTCAATGCGGTAGCCTTCGGTAATAAAACGGATGAATCAATGTATTCATGATATATATTGTTGTTATGAAGTGGTGTCTTCCTATAGTGCGTTTATTACCATTGTTTTGATTGAAATGTCAGTCCCAAAGTCCATGTACGCTCCATGACAAACTGGGACGGTTGTTTCTATCGGGGCTCATCGCAACGTGTGTTTGTTGATATAAG